>NW_019208919.1:241550-300434 GCF_001890105.1 Penicilliopsis zonata CBS 506.65
GGGAAGTTAGACATGAGGACATCGACATGAAGTGCACTGCACTGCACTGCACCACCATATGCCCATCTCACCCATCTCCTCGATATGTCGTGGTCTATAAGGGAGACTTTTTATTTTCCTCAAGTCCAATCACCGCGGTCGCTTCTCATCCTCCCTCATCAGCCGTATCACCTCCGCCCTCCGCTCCTCCACCTTTGCCAGCTCTTCCTGTCGTACCCTCTTCCGCTCCTCATGCGTAGCAAACCATTCTTCGCGCGCGCGGTCTTCCTCCTCGGGCTTCGCGTGGGCGACCATACACGCATTCATCGCCAGCCGCTGCGTCCGGCATATCCATGTTGCTGTTACGGTGCGGTTGACGGCACATTCCGCGAAAGCTGTACCGTTAGTAAGACACAGCCCAAAAAAATAAGGAGAGCCAAAGCCAAAGCTCAAGCTCAAGTCCCAGTTGCTAGGATTTTAAAATACCCTTAATCTCTGGTGCGCACAACCCCCGTACCCGCTTGTAGTAAAGCTGCTTGACCTCTGATTCCTGCGCGGCGGAGAGGGGCATCGGATTGCGCAGGCTAGCTGGCCGCGACGGGGTTTCTGTTGCCATGGTGATTTTTTATATATGATGGGAATTGAAAGGTGTGTCTTTTTTTCTTTCTCTCCCCTCGTAGATAGTTCGACTCGCGGGGTGATTGATCGGTCAAGGTGGTTGGGTGAAGACCACTCGGCGTCTCGCGTGTGAGAGCAGGTGTTTCGTAGGTCCAATTCCAATTCTATATTTATTGTAGTGGCAAGAACGTAGAGAAATAATTGAGAGTACCGCGTTCAGAAAAGAAAAAAGAAACGGAATTGTGTCGCTTGAATGCGGATCTGTTTTCTCTGTACTCCAGTCTGGTCGACTGTTGGGAGGAGGTTCAAGTCGTGGTCCGCGCGGGCCAAGCAACTTTTCCGCAAAACTTCCGATTTTCTTCTCTCACCATTCATTTCTAGATAACTTTTTTCTTCTCACAACCACAAATACCGGCACACCGGGACTGTTTATCCTTTTGGTGTTTTTCCCCAATTCAGATTTCTATTAAAATCTTTACCATGTCCTCTATGCGAAATGCCGTCCATCGACGGAACCACAAAGAGCGAGGCCAGCTCGAGGGCCGGGAGAAATGGGGTATTCTCGAGAAGCACAAGGTATTTACACAATAAAGAAGAGGTATAGATGCTTGATATTGACTAGTATAGGATTACTCCCTCCGCGCAAAAGACTACAACGTCAAGAAAGCCAAGCTGAAGCGCCTTAACGAGAAAGCACGCGACCGGAACCCTGATGAGTTCGCCTTTGGGATGATGTCGGAGCGGTCGCGCGTACAGGGACGGCACGGGGCACGAGATTCCGCGGAGGCACGCGGGCTGAGCCACGAGGCATTGAAGTTGCTCAAGACGCAGGATGCAGGATACCTGCGTGTCGTGGGGGAGCGGGTGCGGCGCGAGATGGAGCGGGTGGGCAATGAGATTAGATTGCAGGATGGGATGAATCTAGCCAAGGAAAAGAAGGGGAGTGAAGGCGACGAAGACGACGAAGACGACGACGAGGAGGAAGAAGAAGAAGAAGAGGAAGGGTTTGATTTCGATTTCGGCACGGACAAGAAACCTCGCAAGATGGTCTTTGCTGAGAGCCGTGAGGAACAACAAAGTCTGAAACGGGGGAAAGGAACCGATGCCGATGATGATGATGACGATGATGACGACGAATCAAACAATGAGGTGGACGACTCATTACCAAAATCCAAGAAGCAACTGATGGCCGAGCGACAGAAACTGGTGGCCGCCCGCCGAGCGCGCAAGATGAAGAAACGTGCGTCCGAGGCGCGCGAGCACAAGCTGACTGCCTTGAAGAAACAGCACACTCAGATCGTTGCGGCGCAGCGCGAACTGGACTGGCAGCGAGCGAAGATGGAGAATTCGGTTGGGGGGACGAACAAGAATGGAATCAAGTGGAAGATCAGGGAGAGGAAGAGGTAACTGCTCTATTATCTACGCATGGTTCTTTGAGAAAAGGAAGGGTTTTCTTTTGCGTCTACATGGTCTCAGGTATATACGATACGGCGTTGTGGGAAAAAGTAAATGTACATTTAGACACAACTAGAGGAGCTGGAAGCTGATCAACAGCGATTTATTAGATGACTAAAGTGAGAGTAAAAAAAAAAAGAATGAGGGAATATTCCCCAGCTTGCTAAGGAAAGAAGAAAGCCTTAAGGACATCCCGAGTCAGGATAGTTGCAGCTGCTGGTGGTATCGCCGCCGGTGATATCAACGTCGGTGAAGGTGAAGTCGGAGCAGCTACCGTCGCCACAGAGGATGTAGTAGTCCTCGCCGTCCGAGGAGCAGGTTCCGGTAATTTCAATGAAGGAGATGTCGGTGATGGTCACGCCGTTGGAGGGGGTGCCTGTGGCGCCACCGTTCTCGTAGTCCTGTTGGACATCGATACCGTAGTCCGTGATGCCGGAGAGGGTGATGTTCTCGTAGGTGACGTCGCTGATGGAGCCGGTGGTGTTATAGTTGGTCTTGATGCGACAGCCGTTCTCGCTGTCAACGACCTGCGAGTTGGAGAATGTGATGCCGGCAACGGTGTTGTTGCTCTTGCCACCGACAGAGCCGATCGACAAGCCGTGGCCACCGTAGCAGTAGAAGCCGTCGACGACGATGTTGCTGCCGCTTGTGATGGCAACGCAGTCGTCCTGGTTGTGCACCCAGGTATCCTGCAGCGTGACCGTGTCACTCTGGGAGATGTCGAAGCCGTCGGTGTTGTGCGCGGCGGCTTCACCATCGCTCGCCGAGTTGGCAGCGTCGCCAGCCGAGTTGTTAAGCGTCAGGCCTGAGATGACCAGGCCAGCCACGTCCTCGATTTCGAAGCAGTGCACAGGCCAGTTCTGGATGTATAGGTTCTCGATCACGCCATTATACACGTCCTTGACGACGATAAAGTGGTCGGGCTTCGACTGGCCGCCATTCGAGCCCTCGCCATCCCAGTAGGCCTGGCCGTTGCCGTCGATGACGTGGCCAGTGGCACCGGTGATAGTGATGTCCGTACCGGAGATGACAATGGGGTCAAAGTCATCATCGTAGGTGTCGCCGAAAGTGGTCTCTCCCGCAAAGGTGACCACCGCGCCGGTCTGCAGCGACGTGAGATCGATCGTGCTGGAGGCAGGCGCAGAGATGCCCGACAGCACAATGTTGGTGCACGACGCGACGGCCGACGAGATGTCATCGTACTCAGTCACGGTGCAGGCATCGCCGTCGGCCGCTGCGGAGGTGACAGCCACAGGGGTGACATCGGGGACAGCCGCGGCAGTGGTCTCGGCAGCTGCGGTGGTAGCAGCCACGACCTGAACGTAGCTGGAAGCAGCCTCAGGCTGAGCGTAGGTAGAAGCCGCCTCGGGCTGGGCATAGGTAGAGACAGCCGCGGGCTCAGCGTAGGTAGAAGCCGCCTCAGGCTGGGCATAGTAAGAGGAATAATAACCACCATTCTCCGACTGGCCGCTGGCCGCCGGGGCAGCTGCCTGCGTAGCCGAAGTCACATAGCCACCGTCAGAGCCTCCTCCCATGGCTGCACTAGAGGCAAAGGGGGAGGACTGGTCGTTGGAGCCAGTGCTACCGCTGTAGCCATTATCATCGCCGAAGCCAGAGTCACCGCCGAAACCAGAGTCGCCGCCGAAGCCAGAGTCGCCGCCGTAGTTACCAGAGTCCTAGCATCATTAGCGACCTTTTTTTCTTGTTTTCTTCTTTTATAGTGAACTGGAAAGGGAGGTGGTCATACATCCTGGGAAGACCTGTTGGGAGGCGCCGGGGCAGCCAGTGCCACGACGGGGAGAAGCGAGAGAAGAAGCGCGCAGCGCATTGTGAATTAAATGAATGGATTTTTGTTTTTTTTTTCTTAATGAATGGGCCTTGGGAAGGAGAAAGAAAAGAAAGAAAGAAAGATGCTTTGAAACGTCCAGTCGGTCTCTGCAGGGAGACAGGACAAAGCTGCCGTCTTATATCAGTCCATTCTTTCTCCGCATAGAACCCACGCCTATTTCCATGGAGGGTCAGTCTCAAGTTGAATTTAGCAACAGTAATATTAATGGTCCTCCATAATACAATGCAGTATGTCATGCTCTTTGCGTTCCCTGCTAAGGGCCAGGGTTCGCCTTGTATTGGTGGAGATTCTCCCCGTTTCAGCGACTTTTCCGTGCCCAGCAAGGCGTACGCGATTCGCTGCGTCCCCTGAATGCTCCTGAAGAAGAAACATAGGAAGAACCGGGGAAAACCCAAGAGCGTCATGGTCTCATTTAGACGAAACGGGAGTTCAAGGGTGAGAGGGTAGAGGAACGGTAGCGAGTGCAGACGGCTTGTTTCACCATGCTGCTCCACACATAGCAGGGTGATGGAAATGATTATGAGTAAATAATGATATTCGCAAGTTCGCAATCCAGCATTTACTCCGGAGTAGTCCCTGGCTGGTAGTCAAGTGGGAACTGTGCCTTGTCAACATGGATTATAGGCCCTGTCAGTGGGTCTATAGCAGTATCACTATCCAATCTATTAATTGGGGGCATTCTTAGACCAGGGTCATGACTGAAGAGCTTTTAATTTAGAACTGTATATGCTCGGTCAAAAAGAATTTTGCCGAAAACCATTGCCGAAGAAACTAATGAACATTCCAAAAAAAAAAAAAAGAAAGAAAGAAAAAAAAAAAGACAAAGACAAAGGCGAAGGGTCAACGCTCGTTTGCCCTACCGGCGCATAGCAGCAACGCGGACGCTGACAGCGCGCTTGTGGGCATCCAGCCCCTCGACGGCGGCCAGCTGCTCGACTGTCTTCGAGAGGGCGTACAGCCCGTCGGCGGTCAGGTTGGAGCTGGTGATGTGCTTGAGGAAGGAGCCGAGGTTGACACCAGAGTACTGCTTGGCGTAGCCGTATGTTGCTAGAGAGGTTAGCTTGTAAGAAAGAGGGGGGAGGCAGGGGGAAGGAAAGGAAAGGAACGTACGTAAAGAGTGGTTGACGCCAGCAGAGTAGTCTCCCACCGACTCCGGCGTCCACTGGCCGATGAAGACGCTGCCGGCGTTCTGCACACGATCAACGAGGGCCTCGGCGTCGGCAACCTGCAGGATGAGGTGTTCCGGGGCGTACTCGTTGCTGATGTCCATGGCCTCGTCGATGTCACGGACGACATAGGTGACCGAGTGGGCGAGGGAGCCCTTGACGATATCAACTCGGGGCAGCGCCTTGGCCTGGGCGTCGACCTCGTCCTCGATCGCCTGCAGCTGGGCCTCATTCAGGTCGACAGCGATCAGAATCACCTGGGAGTCAACGCCGTGCTCCGCCTGGCTGAGCAGGTCCGACGCAACAAACGCCGGGTTGGCGTCCTTGTCGGCGATGACCAGCACCTCGCTGGGACCCGCGGGCATGTCGATGCTGACACCCGCCGATGTGTCGTTGGAGACCAGCATCTTGGCCGCCGTGACGAACTGGTTACCAGGACCCAGAATCTTGTCGACCTTGCTGATGCTTTCGGTGCCATACGCCATGGCCGCGACCGCCTGCGCGCCGCCGGCCAGCACAATGCTCTCCGCGCCCACTTTGTGCGCCACGTAGACAATCTCCGGCGAGATGCTGCCGTCCGCGCGTGGCGGGGAGGCAAAGACAATCGTCTTGCACTCGGCCACCATGGCCGGCACGCCTAGCATCATCGCCGTCGAGGGCAACACCGCGGTGCCGCCGGGGATGTACAAGCCGACGCGCTCGATCGGGCGCGAGAAGCGCGAGCAGACAACGCCCGGCATAGTCTCTACGCGCATGGTGTCGTTGCTAGACTTCTGCGCTGCGTGGAAGCGGTGAATGTTGGCGATGCTGATGTCGATCGCCTCCTGCGTCTCGGGCGACAGCTTCATCAGCTCCGGCGAGTATGGCGCCTTGAGCACCGGCGACTGCAGCGAGGTCGCCTTCTCGAACTTGTGGGTGTACTTGAGCACGGCCGCATCGCCGTTGGTACGCACGTCATCGATGATCGGGCGCACAAGGCCAACAATCACATCGTTGGACTTTTGCGACGGCCGCTTCAGCGCGGCCATGACCTCACTGGCGGGCGTAGTCGCAGTAACGATACGCTTCATTTCAATCCGCCCATCTTGAGCTGTCGGCGCGGGTGTGGGAGCAGCAGCAGGGGTAGGAGCCGGAGGGGCAGCAGGGACAGCAGACTCGGCCTTTGCCAGGCCAGCCTTTTCAGCCCATGGCCCCTTGGCGTCGCCCTTTCTCCGCTTGACCTTGAGGCTCTTCAGGTCGAGGTTCCGCTCGATGTCCTCGAGAGTGACACCGGCGGCAGCACATTTGGTAAGAGCAAAATAGAAGAGGTCTGCCGCCTCGAAGGCAATCTCTTCCTTGGTCTGTGCCTGGCACAGCTCCTCTGCTTCCTCCATGATCTTCGCCTCGACCAGCTTAGGCTCATTGAACAGCCGAGCAGTATATGACCCGGCGGGAGCGTCAGCCTTGCGTGCCAGGAGAGTCTTCTGAAGACGCGACAGACCAGAGTACTGGCCGAAGCAGCTTGCAGTGCCTAGGTGGCAGAAGCCTATCAAGTTAATCGCTGTATTAAGAGGAAAACAAGAAAAGAAGAGAAGAAGAAGAAGAGAAAACATACCTCTGCCAATCTGATTGACGACAAACAGCAGACAGTCACTGTCACAGTCGAAACCGACTCGTAGCAGCTCCTGAACATCACCGCTAGACTGACCCTTGTACCACAACCCACGCTTCCTGCTCTGGTAGACGCCAGTCCCGGTGCGGAGGGCCTCGGCAATGCTCTCGTCGCTGCTCCAGACGAGTCCAAGAGAGACCCCGCGCTCGTCAGTCACGGAGGTTGCATAGAGGCCCGTGTTGGGATCCGCGACGGCACGCGTAGAGAGCAGCTTGGCCGCGGAGATCTTCTTGTTCTTCCCATCCTCGTTGCGTTCGAGCGTCAACGCCTCGGCAGGCACCACACTGACAGCACCCTGCGCCAGCGTCAGCTTGAGAAGATCCTCTGTTACGACAGCAGCAGCACCACCAACACCACCACTGCCACGATACGCCCTGAACAGATTCTGAGCCTCAGGATCCGTCTGCAGTGTTTCGGCAACAGTCTTGACATTATCGGACTCGGTGCACAGGCCTGTAGCCTTCCGGTCAGCACTCTGGCCCACCCAGGCCTTGAAGCCATCGATCTCGGCGTCGGAGGAAGCGAAAACGACGAGTCGGTCGGCGGGCACGCTCTGCTCGGCAGACAGGACAGCCAGTTGGGCCGGGGTGACGAAGACGCGGGCGGCGCCGGCGTTCAGGATGTCGACGATCTCGCCGGCAGTGGCGATCGCAGAGACATCGACGTAGACGTCCAGCCGGCGGAAATTCTCACGCAGGAACTGCTCCGCCTGTGACAGGGTGGCAGCCTTGATCAGCACGCGGCCAAAGTAGGCGATCTGCTGGAGCGAGAGACCCGCGGGGGCGACGGAGGAAGAGGAGGAGGGGTCGAAGGAGACGAGGAAGGGAGTCGCCATGGTGGGAGAGAGGTGATCGATTGACAATCAATCAATCAATCAATCAATCGCTCAATCGATGACAGGGGATTGATTGAAAGGCACTGCCTGATACCTGTCCCGTCAATGATGCTGTTGAGTCACTGTCACTGATAAGTAATAAGAGGGGCGGACATTTGCGTGTGTCACCAAAACTTTTTCTGCCCCGCATGACAAAGCAGAATTATTAGTTGATTTGTTCTTATTACTATGTTTATTGTTTATTGGCCATGTTAATCTTACTATATTTTGATTTGATACACAGTCTAGTCGTACAGTTGATAGTCGATACTGGATAGACTTGAATCTCGACTGGGGTGTACAGATGGCTGCGCTCACATGGCGTAGAAGGAGTGCTTTGTGGGTAAGGAGTTTACTGCAACGCCTTGATTATTATATTGAAATTAATATATAAGATATCTAGCTGGAATCAATATTCATCATATCTGAGGAACAATTCGTGGTGTGACTATTGTTGTGGCTCCAGTATGTAGTGTGTTGTACACCTGCTTCTTATAGTCATACATTTGTATTACAACACCATTCTTTCATGAAATGGATATCTATTATAATTACAGTAAATAGTACACTAGTCCTGGTATCTCTTCGCTTCGTCCACAAACCGTCTGGCAGGGACCTTCTGGTGAAAGAGATGGTCCAGGGTCTCTGTAGTCAACCCCCGGGTCTCCGGTAGACGAAAGTACGCCCAGATCAACAACAGCAGGGTGAACAACGCGGCAGGAAAGGCCGCCTTGCCCTTAAGGTTTCCGTCGGCCGGGTTGAGCATGTATGGCGACACACACGTGCTGATCAGCGAGAGGATGTAGTACATGTTGCGCCCTAGAGAGATGGTCTTGACACGCAGCTTGCTGGCGCCGACCTCGGCGGCGATGGCGTAGGGGATGGGACCGATGGTGCTTCCTGATATCGTTAGTCGGGGCTTCTTTTTTTCTCTTGATCTTTTGTTTAATTGTCGAATTTTTCCATCCTTACCGTAAATAAAAAACCAGGAGAGCAGAAGTGCAGCTTGTGCCCAGCGGATAGACGATGAGGCCGGCGCTAAGTCGAGGAAACCAACGATCAACATTATTGGCAGCATGGCAATCAGTCCCATGATATAGATTGTGCGCCGGCCTATATGAGCCTGTAGTACCCAGGAGAAGCAGGTTCCGATGAAAGCGAGACTGTAGCTACCTGAGATGAGAATAAGAATGTTAGTACTAATCCATGGAAGCAAAAAAAAAGGGCAAGAAAAGAGAAAAAAAAAAAAAAACTTTACCTAGAGCCACCTTGAATGCTTCACTCGACGATAAGCCTGCCAGCTCGAAAAAGTAGGTGATGTAGTTTTGAATGGCAAACCCGGGCACCATCTGGAACCCCCAGCTGACCATGGAGATCTCGGTACGGCGGCGGTTTGTACCCCGGAAGCACTCGCGGTATGAGGAGCCGACCTGCATCTCCTGCTCGAGGCGAGTGAGGTGCTGGATCATGGCGACATGGCGGTCGACGCGGATGTCTGCGTCGGTGGTCTTGCGGGACAGGAGCCGGCGCAGCGAGACACGCGCCTCGTCGAAGCGCTTCTGGCGAACCAGCCACCAGGGAGACTCGGGAGCCAGCCAGGTGACGAAGAAGAGCGGCACAGGTAACGCCCACTGCAGGGCAAAGGGGATGCGGTAGGACCACTGGGTGGTGTTTTTGATGAGGCCTGTCAGTAGACCGGTGGCGACCAGGTGGCCGATAACCCAGCACAGGTTGACAAAGGTAGTGAGGTAGCCACGCAGGGCCATGGGACACACCTCGGCGGCGTAGGCGGTGGTGGCAGCCGCGAAGAACCCCCAGGGAATGGAGCACAGCAGCTCGCCGGCGAAGAGGACCTCGATGCTCTGCGCGAAAAAGGTGATGAAGACGAAGCCGATCAGAACGACGTGCGACGCCATGATCACCCGCCGAGGTCCATACCGATCAACCAACGTCCCGTTGGCAAACACACCGATGATGAGTCCGATGAGCGAGGCCAGGCTGAGTGCCATCTGCCACTTGGCCGGTACGGACCAGCTGCCGTCCGCCAGCTGGACGCCGTACTTCTCCTTGAACTGCGGGAAGGCGTAGAAGGAGGAGATGATCAGCATGTCGTACGACTCCATCACCGTTGCCAGCGAGATTAAAACCGACCAGGCAATCGCCGGCCGGTAGTTCTGCAGCGCATCGCCCAGCGTGAGGTCTTTATCGGCTTTGGTACCAAGAGCGGCATCGTCGTCAGCCTTGAGGCTGGCTTCGTCCGCCACGACGCTTGCAAGCTTCTCGGGATCAGCCATGGAGGATAACAATCAACAGACTCACAGCTAAAAAGAGACTCACGCCAGCCAACCCATTACACAGGGCCTTGAGAAACGCTTTTTATACAGCAGCTCCTAGATCCTGTCTCCCCATCGACAGGAACGCCAAATTCGTCATATTCAACTGGAACTGCTCATCGACGCCATGACTTCTTGGAACTCGCCGTCCTCGCCCAATATGAAGCAGTGTTGTTCTCTGAAGCTGCAAAATGGCGAATCTGTATATCTCGATGGCGTGCTGGACCGGCTCTCGCAGGCAGTCGCTCTTTGTTCTGGTTGGCTTCATCTCGGCGGATCTGTGGCCTGAGGCATTCAACCGATGGTTTGCTGCTGAGTCAGCCTCGCCGGTTTTCAGACTGGGAAGTCGCAGACGACGAGGAGCCTCAGTTGAGCTTCAGTCTATAATTAAGCAATACTACGTACCTACTACCTACCTTACGTCTTTCTCCTTCCAACTGCTGCGGGCCGTTGCTAACAGGGCTATTTTAGAACAGCTACAGAAGACGTGTCGATCCTCCAGATGCGGAATACCGGCAATAATTTGATGTGATACCGAGAGGAGCGTTGGAAATGGAATCAAAGTCAATGCAAATGCTTTCCATTTTCGCTTGAGACAGTGTGTACTGTGCACCAAAGTCTGCCTCACCACCTTACCACTCGCTATCGCTTCAGGGTTTTGCGTTGGCCGGTGAAACCCTTGAATCAGCGATGAAGCCGGCGCGGCTGTGGCTAGGTGGAAGTATCAGGACAACGAGGAAACACACACAAAGAACACGATGACTAACGGAGCTTTCCTAGACACCTGATGACGATGGCAATCAACCATCTGTCAGAAAGTAAAAGAGAATATGGAATAACAGGGTGTACGATGTAGTACATAGGATACGGAAGTACCTGCCTAGGGAGAAGCGAAGCAAAAAATACCGAGGAACAAGGATTGATGGAGATCTTGTCATTATTCAATCACTCTCCTCGACGTGTATAACTATACTACATACTCATCGTTATATTCACGGGGTACTCATGGTTCATATCTATGGGAAAGGTATAAATAGATAGCGGATACTTACCCCAGTTCTATGGAATAGATAGCTTGATAATAGTGTCAATCCATGGTTCATCTTCTCTAGATAATAATACCACTGGAAATAGTCTGGAAGATCAATAAAACATTCATGGAGAATATTCTGATTATTATGTCGATTATTGCATTCCTCCTTCCCCGCGAGTAACACATTCCGTCTCACGCGTCTCTCGTGACTTTTACTCTTCTTCTCCTCTTCTCCTCTTCTCCTCTTCTCCAAGTACCCTCGCTTCATCTCCCCCTTCCCCCTTCTCATCTTTTCCCTTCCATCAGTCACTCTTTTTTCTGTCGCCCTATTTTTTCTGCCTAATTTCACCATGCGTTTCGTTCTCTGGTCCCTCCCGTGGGCCTCAGTGGCCCTGATCGGCGACGCTCTAGCTCGACCCCACGCCGCTCAAAGTGTGCTCTCCTTGTCCGACGAAGACGCCACAGAGAGAGCAGAGGCAGTGAAAGAGGCCTTCCAGCATGCCTGGAAGGGATACAAGAAATACGCATTTCCTCATGACGAGCTCCATCCGGTCTCCAACGGATTCGGCGATTCCAGGTACTCACTACCTAGGTTACTGATTGATCGGATCGGATGCAGGCAAGCTGACCCGACTCGGTAGGAATGGATGGGGAGCTTCGGCAGTGGATGCATTGTCCACTGCGCTCATTATGCGAGACGCCGACATCGTCAACCAGATCCTTGACTTCATCCCGACCATCGACTACACCCAGACTAACCAGCAGGTCAGCCTGTTCGAGACCACCATCCGCTACTTGGCAGGCATGCTTTCCGGCTACGATCTGCTCACTGGTCCGCTGGCAGACCTGGCGAGCGATTCCACAAAAGTGGACGCCCTACTGTCTCAGTCCAAGAAACTGGCCGATATCCTCAAGTTTGCCTTTGATACCCCGTCGGGCGTTCCCTACAACGGTATCAACATCACCTCCAAGGGCAACAACGGTGCCACTTCGAATGGTCTTGCCGTGACTGGCACCCTCGTTCTCGAATGGACCCGGTTGTCCGATCTCACCCAGGACCAGGAGTATGCCAACCTGAGCCAGAAGGCCGAGTCGTACTTGCTGAATCCCCAGCCGGCCACCGCGGAGCCCTTCCCGGGCCTCGTGGGCTCAAACATCAATATCGACACGGGTCTGTTTGAAAACGGGTATGTCAGCTGGAATGGTGGCGATGACTCCTTCTACGAGTACCTCCTCAAGATGTACGTCTACGATCCCTTGCGGTTCGGCGAGTACCTGAACCGATGGGAGGCCGCCGTCAACTCGACCATGGCCCATCTGACCTCGCACCCGGCCTCGCGCCCCGACCTGACCTTCCTGGCGACGTACAACGACGGGTCCTATGGCCTGAGCTCCCAGCACCTGACCTGCTTTGACGGTGGCAGCTTCCTGCTCGGCGGCTCCATCCTCGAGCGCCAGGATCTCATCGACTACGGCCTGCAGCTCGTCGACAGCTGCTACGATACCTACAACGAAACCGCCACGGGAATTGGCCCGGAGCAGTTCAGCTGGGACTCGGCCTCGGTTCCGTCGGCCCAGCAGGCCTTCTACCAGCGTGCTGGATTCTACATCCAGAGCGGCTATTATATCCTGCGCCCAGAGGTGATTGAGAGCATCTACTATGCCTATCGCATTACGAAAGACCAGAAGGTATTTGCAAGTAGACTGCTGGTTGATAATCTCCCCGGTTAACGTTTTTATAGTATCAAGAATGGGCCTGGGACGCCTTTGTGGCCATCAATGCAACGTGCCGCACCGATTCTGGGTTTTCCGGCATCACTGACGTGAACGCCGCCAACGGCGGATCGCGCGACGACAACCAGGAGAGTTTCCTCTTTGCCGAAGTATTGAAATACTCGTATCTCATCCACGCACCGGGTAAGTCGTTCAGATGCGGAATGAGACCGAACGCCCGACTGACTTGTACAGAGGATGAATGGCAGATCCAGGCTGGCGATGGCCAGAACACCTTTGTGTTCAATACCGAGGCTCACCCGATCCGAGTTGCGCAGAGATAATCATTGTTAAATAGCATCGAATACCTTCAATAGCAAACCGCTCATTCAGATACAAAAGTAACGTGAATGTAACAATCCAAGTACTTCCATGACGTCAATACCGCGAGATATCGCGTCCAACCACCCTATTCAACAGCCAATTCAAGAGGATGCGCAGTCTATTCCGCCAACTCATGGTCATACACTCAGACAAGCCGAGTCCCAGACCAAACGGGCGACACGGCCACGCAGACCGGAAGGAAAATACTACCCTCCCTTTGCTTAGTCATGTCCATTGTTCCGCCGGGGATGTGGGAACTGCACCAATGCCTCGTCCTTGCCGATATACGCCAGCATGCCTAGACTCCAGAACGTAAAGGGCGGACACTTTGTCACTTACTAAGAGCTAACACGTGATTATGCTTAGTCAGTCTATTAGTCCTGTGTGGACTCATGGAGTAGCAGGTTTTTATGAAATGTCAATCACCACCAGAAGCAGTAGTTCCGAGATAAGTTCAAGCCGTAGCAAGTAGACTATTATTATTGTGGCGAGAAGTTCGGTCCCTCCGGGATACTCCGTTCAGCCCGGATCCCCCGAGAACTCCGAGTCCACGGAAGTTCCCCGGTCCCAGCGAGACGTACAGGAACCAACTCATCATTCCGTACTCCGTAACTTTAACTCCTTAGCGACGTGTCCGGCCACGTAGATAAAAGTCTGTAGTAAAGAAAAGTGACTCATTGGAGGCAACAGCATTACTCTCAGCCACAAGTATTCGCCCGTCGCCACTGATAGCCTCTGTGGCGCAGCAGGTGTCTCCGCACGTGGGCCTCGGGGTATTCCAGAAGTGGATCTCCGAGTGCCCGATTCGGGGATAGTCGCCTGAAAGGGTAATGTCCAGCACATTCGGGTTATTTCTGCTGCCTATTCAGAAGATATAAAGACAACGGATCGTAGAGTTGTCTTCTTCTTTTTCCCCTCATCAAACACACATCACGCACATCATTCAATATGACTGCTTTCAACTTCACCCCTGCTGAATGGGACGATATGTCCAAACTCGAGAATCACCCTTTCTTCGCCAAGGGCGGCCACCGCGGCCGCTTTGGTCGTCGCGGCGGCGGTGGCGGCGGCGGCGGTCGTGCTGCTGCCCGTGAGGAGATGCGACAGGCCAAGGAATCCGCCGACAAGCAACAGAACGAGAACCAGAGCTCGACAGAATCCGAGTCGGACCCCCGTTTCTTCATGCGTCGCAAGGGAGGCCGTGGCGGTAAGGGCATGGGAATGGGTATGGGAATGGGAATGGGTATGGGCCCTCGTGGGGCCGGTCACCCTTACGCCATGGGTGGTGGTCGTCACGGAAGACGTGGCGGAGAGTTTGGAGGATTTGGAGAATTCGGCCTTGGCGGTGGTCGCGGAGGACGAGGATTTCATGGCCGCGGCGGTCCCCTTGGCGGTGGACCTCGTGGAATGGGAATGGGAGGAGGAATGGGAATGGGAGGAAGACCTGGCGGATGTGGCCTCGGCAGAGGAGGCAAGTTCGGAGGCCTCAATGGTAAAGGAGGGATGATGATCCCACCGTTTATCGGCCGGCTGGCGGCGCAGTTGGGCCTCCCCGTCGAACAGGTGTGGCGCGACTACAACGCCCAGACGAGCGAGAACATCCTCGACTTTGTGCCTCCCGTGGACGTGTTCGACACCCCCGCCGCATACATTGTGCAGGTGTCGTTGCCCGGCGCGAGCAAACCAGACATCAACGTCGACTACGACGCCGACAAGGGCGTGCTGCGCCTGTCGGGCGTGGTCCACCGGCCGGGCATTGACGAAGAAACACACAAGACGCTGGTCATCGCCGAACGCGAGAACCAGGTCGGCGTCTTTGAACGGGTCGTCCGGCTCGGTGGCCGCCGCGAACCTGCCTCCAGAGTCTGTGACGACAAGATGACAGCCAAGATGGAGGACGGCGTGTTGACCGTCACCCTCCCCAAGAGCCAGACCGAGAAGAAATCCATCCCCCTCGACTCGGAAACGGCCCTCGTCATTCGCGAAAAGTCCTTGGACGCAGACAGCGTCACCGAGGGGGTTATGACCCCAGACGAGAAGGACTACGTCCAGGTGGACGAATGATCGATTCCTCTTCTTCCTCTTCTTCTTCTTCTTCTTCCTCTTTTTCTATAATTTCCCTCATATCACTTTATTGTTGAGGTTACCATATTGGTATCCGTTTCCTTACTCTCATCTCATGGTTACCTTTATTTCTGACACGGGGCCATTTCTGTTTTTCATGTCGAGTACCATCATATAACCATCGATGGTACATGGTTCGGGTTTATGTTTCCTTATGATACCTGGAGACTGGCGTTGTTGATATTACCACTACTACCACTACTACTACCACACTTATAAAAAGTGAGAAAAAAAAAAGTATAGGCTTGCCTATACAATATACCACATACTCCATATTCCTACAAGTAGATGTAAACATTGATGAGTTTCTAAGATCCATGTGAGTACCTATTCCATAAAAGATACACAGTTTAATCCCAGACTGAATACTCTAGAGATACATATACTAAAGCAATGCTCTTCATTCTCGCCATTATTATTAGAACTGTAGTAATTTTATAATGCTCAAATAATACCCAAACGAAAAGCAAAAAAGACACAAAAAAAGGGGGTTGGAGAGAGAAGAAAAGTATGCTATGCCTATGGTGCAGCCTTCCCCGGGCACCATCTATGCAGATTTCAATCAAACAACATCCTTAGCCCAAAGATAGATGCAAAGAGAAGAAGAGAGAGAAAAAAAGAAAGGAAAAGGATTCAGGCAGGCTGCGGCAAGAACCTAGGATACAAAAGGATCACCGCTTGCCGGTTTTCTTGTCTTTGGGCATCTCCTTGAGGATATCATCGAAGCTCATGTTCGGGTTGAACCGGCTGACTGGTCTTGCCGGCGGCTCCATGGGCGCGACACCTGCGGGCAACGGGAGTGCCTCCAATCCCGGGTAGATGGAGTACCGATGGTCTGGCCGCAGGGCCGGAGAGTTGGTGCGCGGGATGGCGGCCGGTATGGGCGGTGGGCTAGTGGTAGGAGGCGGGGTAAAGGTGCCTGGCGGCATCAGTGGCGTGGCCTGCTGCTGCTGCAGGTGATATTGCTGCTGGAGGTGGTCAGACATGGAACCTGTCGACGATTGCTGCGCAGGGTAGGGCGAGGAGATGGAAGATTCCATGTCGTAATTGTCGTCAACGGCGGCGGCAGACCCGGCGAGTGGCCAGGGAACATTGGGGGCGGAGGGTTCCAGCAGGGCTCCCGCGGCTTCCGCCCATTGCTCTGCAACGCGCCAGCAGTGACTGCGGCGGTAGACGCCCTCGACACCGTTGATTACGACATCTGAGGGCAAGCTCACGACGCCGGCGCCACCGGCGACGCCGAACCAACTGCGGGCGGTCTGGCTGTCGTTCTGGATCCAGGGGGCACCGCCGCGCGGGGCGACACAGAGAAGGTACTCGACGCCCTCGGTGTATCTGATGTCCGCGACGTCCACGATCAGCATGGGCAGCGACTGGATGACAGCATAGAGGAAGATCCACTGGCCGCAGCGCAGGTCCATGATGTCGTCTAGATTTTTGCCGTGGGCGGCGCGGCGCTCGAACTGCATGAAGCTCTCGATCCAGGGGGTGGGCTTGATGCTTTCGCGGGTGTAGGAGCCCATGAGGACGGCATTGATGTCGACGTCCTTGAGCTTCTTGGAGCGCAGCTTATTCTCCTTCTTTGCGTCGACGGGCTTGCGGTGCAGGGGATCAAGCGTAGGTAGCTGCGGGGTATCAAAGGGGATGGGCGGCTGCACGGGTGGGGTGCTGCGGTCGTACTCGCTGAGGATCTGGCGCAGGGCGCGCAAGGTCAGCTCGCGCGGATCGGCGGTCGCGCCGGCATCGAGTGGCGCCAGGTCGACCGTGCGGGTGGTCAGGGAGGTGCGGTTGACCAGGAGGTCGTACAGATCGGCAAAGTCATGATAGAGGTCACGCAGCAGCAGGCGGTTCAGGCCGCTCTCCTCAAAGGCATTCTTCTTGGAGTGGGCCTTGGGCGGCCAGGAGCCGTACTTCTGGCGGTAGAACTGCATGGTGAAGCGACGGAACTCGAGGAAGGCGGCCTTCCAGGCCTTGAAGCGAACGACCTTGCTCTCGGCGGAGGTGGTGGAGTTGGCGATACCGGACCAGAGCGAGGGGAAGTCAAAGTCGTCGAGCTTGCTGTTGAGGATTCTGAGGCGGGTGTCGAGGTCGATGAAGCCGCGCTCCATGCGCTTCTGGGTGACGGGATGGATGAGGCCGAACTTGGGGCTACGCAGCTGCTTGAGCTCGTCAAGCTTGCCCACACCGTGCACAAAGCCTTCGAGATAGAGCGGGTAGTAGCGCAGGCGCTCGCCCAGGACGATGGCCTCGATGGTCTTCTCGCGGCTTTTGCGGACGTCAGCCAGGTGCAGCTCCTCGCAGTAGTTGGCGAAGCTGGTGGTGGCGGTCTCGCCAAAGTTGGAGCCGTCCAGGTTGGAGAACTCGAAGCGGGCCAGCAGGGTGGAGATATCCATGAAGATGGCGAACAGGCTGGGCGAACGGGGGGTGGCGATCAGCGACTGGCCCAGAAGGAAGGCGAACAGGTTCCGAAACAGAACGAGGGTCTCCGTGTCCTCCTGGGACAGGGTGGACTGGTCGTTGGAGACGTCGCTATTGAGTGGCACAGGCAGGTAGAGGTGCAGCTGCTGCGTTTCGCCGTCATCTTCCTCGTCCATACCCATTGCGCGGCTGCCAGAGCTGCCAGCGTCATGCTCGGCCAGTCGGTCTTGGGCCGAGAGCGCGGGCGAGGCGGGGCCTCCAAGCGAGAGGCGGCGGGCCTGCTGCTCGAGAGCGGCGGCCTGCATGTCGGTGCCGCGAGCAAGGAATGTCAGCGACTGTGATTCCACAAAGATGCTTGAGTCGACTCTGAACGAGGCCGGACGGCCGGTGTTCTGGGGGAACAGGTAGACCAGGGTATCGCCCTGCTCACTCCACAACTCGGGTATCTATTGGAGGGAAAATCAGATGTCAATCTGTTGGACTAGGCTTTTTTTTTTTTTTTTTTTTTTTCTTGTAAGAACATACCTGTTGCCCCCGAACCAAGGGATCCAGCTCGTAGGGGACCTTCTGGTCGAGACCGGCGATCCAGGCATTGGGCATCTGCTGAACCCGTCGATCCATGGAACTGGCGCGCATACGGCCGGGCATCCAACTGCGGCGCTTGCTGGGAGTACCCGGCCGTGAATCCGGACCGGTGCCCGGGACGAACAGTCCTCCCGCGCTGGAGGAGCGACCCCTGCTCTGAGGGCGGCCATCAGGGCCGGTGCCACTAGTATCCGCCAGGTCCTGGTTCAAGGCAAGCAGCGACGGGGGTGGTTGTAAGGGGCTATCGAGATCCAACTGGTCGATAGGACCCGGGGACACAATTGTTCGAGGTTCGGTCGGGTCGACATGCGGACTGGTACCTCCACGAGTGTGTCGGGAGCTGCTGCGGCGGTGGTGTTGCTGGTGCTGTTGTTGTTGATCGCGAGGAAGCTGGTCGGGCGAGCCTTTGACCAACCCAGGGGAACCGACGGGGGAGGAGTTGTTGGAGGAGCCCTGGTCCTTCTGCGAGTGCGAACCAAGGGAGAAGAGCGAGGAGATGCGCTTGGCCTGTTTGACGGGGGCCGACAACATCTTGACGGGCCGCGTCGAGGGGACGACACAGGGAAAGGTGGTAAGCGGCGGCGGCGGCGGCGGCAGCAGCAGCAGCAGCAGCAGCAGACAAAGGTCGAGACGATATTTCTTGCACCCAGCACTAAAGTGTGGAGAGGGCAACACGTCAGTCGTCCAGACGTGGGCGACGAGGCCCCTGGAGAATGGATCGACAACGAGCTTGGTAAAGGAATGGGCGGGCGGACGGAGGCAAGAGCGAGCAGGCAGCGGAGGTGAGGCTGTGAGATTTCGGACGCCGCCAACGACAGCAAATATACTCCCAACGCAGGTTTTCCGGCTCACGGAGGCTGAAACGACGGAAGCGAGCGAGGGGACCCCCTAGGCAGACAAATGAGTATGAGGATCTCGGATGGCAGAGTTTGGAGGCGCTGGTACAGTGGTCAGACCGGTTTGTTGGTGGGGAAGCGAGCAATGCCTCTTTTCCTCTGTCTCTCTCCACCGGCGAAAATGCAGCAGGAATGCAGCCAATGGGGGCTTCCAGGCTGAGCAGAACGACAGGGGGGCAAGGAAAAAAAAAGGAACGACAGACAGAGAGAGCGAATTCGCAAGGTAGACAGAGAGAGTGTCTGTCCGTGTCGATGCAGTCAGGACGAGGGGAATCTCGTTGATGGTTCAGGAGTCGGGCGGATCGGATCAGCTGACCCACTATTTATAGGGAAAAGTCACAGAATGGGCAGTCAAAGAGAGAAGAATATGGAGGATGACGGTGAATTCTGGTCTAATAGAGTAGAGAATTGGAGCAATTGACCGCATTCGAGTACCGACTGCAGGGTTTGGTCTCCCTCACTATTAATAGATGGAAGGGTTGTAGAAGAATTGAAGCTGGACTGATGACGTGTCGACAGCTCAACTTAATAATAATAATCATAATAATCATAATCATATTCATAAGTAATGAGATCATCTTGTCATACTTCATAATATACTAAACTAATTATAATTATTCCCCTGGAGACAGCTGTAAGGTACTCCAGATGTACCTGCAGGACTAGTTGGGTACAGTACAGCTATTGTATTATTGAGCATAACATAGCATAACTATGATTTGAAGTCTGGATGTATGAGAGTATTGGAATATTAGAGTATGGGAATATTAGAGTATGGGAATAATAGTAGAGTATTGAGTATTGGAGTCTTTATTCTAATAACTGATGATACCTGGTAGTAAATATATACCTTAGTTACCACTAATATTTATTCCAGGTACTTCTATTCTATCGGTTATCGTATCGATCTTGCATCATATCAATCTGCGACTAACTCAACTGACTCAGTAGATCGACCTAAGAATTCAGAGAGACCGTAAGACAAACCGAGAGGTAGGATAACAGAAGAGAAGAGAAGGAGGGAGAAAAAAAGAAGAGAGGAAGGGAAGGGAAGAACCAGCACCAGCTAACAGGTGAGCAGACTGACAGAACCCCTCCAAGTACTACTCAGTCATTAATCAAGAAGAAAAGAATAACAGAACTGGAAGGAAGACAGCAATTGAGAATAAATCAAAATGATCAACCTCTTCACTGGCTGGCCCAACCCCCAGCTGCTCCCTGTGGCCGACCTCGCCGCCGCCGCCAGCACGGTGTTTTCCACCCCCG
The DNA here is from genome assembly GCF_001890105.1 of Penicilliopsis zonata CBS 506.65. NCBI lineage: Eukaryota > Fungi > Ascomycota > Eurotiomycetes > Eurotiales > Aspergillaceae > Penicilliopsis > Penicilliopsis zonata. Next base: position 261,895 of record NW_019208919.1, read on the forward strand.
CCATCTCGACCCCCGCCCTGCTCTACGGCCCTGATCCAGGCTACGAGCCTCTACGCGAGCATATTGCCACCTGGTTGACATCCTTCTATCGACCAAACGATGCTATCTCGGCTGACCGCATCTGTATCACGGGCGGCGCCAGCCAGAACCTCGCCTGTCTGCTGCAGGTCTTCTCGGACCCGGCCTACACGCAGGGCGTCTGGATGGTCGCGCCCACCTACTTTCTCGCCTGTCGCATCATGGATGATGCCGGGTTTGCAGGCAGACTGCATGCAGTGCCGGAGGATGCAGAGGGGATCGATATTGCGGCGTTGCGGAGGGGGTTACAGGAGGCACAGACGACAGATGAACCGGTACGGATATCTCGTCTCTCTTTCTCTCTCTCTCTCACACACACAAACTCTCTCTCTCTCTTAAGGTGTCTCTCTGATAGAATTTTAGTATAAAAAATCTCGCCCCTGGAGAAAGATCTACAGACATATCATCTACGCCACGCCCACCTTCTCCAACCCCTCGATGAAGGTCATGTCGCTACGACGCCGCGAGGAGCTCGTCCGTCTGGCGCGCGAGCACGACGCCCTGCTCATCACCGACGACGTTTACGATTTTCTGCAGTGGCCTGCTGCCTCTGCATCGGCTTCTCCCCTCTCGACCGCGGCTTTACCCCGCCTAGTTGATATCGACAGGTACCTCGACGGCGGGCCGAAAGACCAATACGGCCATGCCGTGAGCAACGGCAGCTTCAGTAAGCTGATCGGGCCGGGCGTGCGCACGGGCTGGGCGGAGGGAACGCCAAAACTGGCTTTTGGCCTTTCTCAAGCGTACACTCTTCTCTCTTACAATTATGTTTTTTGTTAATGGGTTTTTTGATTAGCTAACGTCATACTTTATATACTGATATAGAGGCTCCTCTCACTCCGGAGGCGCCCCCTCACACTTGACGGCAGCCATCGTCGACCAACTCGTTCAGGGAAATCTACAAGAGGTGATTGAGAAAACGCTGCAGCCCGCCCTGGCAGCACGGTATCATATCGCCATGGCGGCTGTCAAGGCCCACCTCCTCCCGTTAGGAGTGACATTACCCTCCTTTGCAGACGAGCAGTCTACACAAGCCGTTGCAGGCGGATACTTCATCTGGATCAAGCTGCCGTCACCGCTCCGGGCGGACGAGCTAGCAGCGCAAGCACTGGAAAAAGAAGAGGTGCGAGTTGCTGCTGGAACCCTCTTCCGCGTCGGCGGTGATGAGAAGCAGGAGAAAGTGGACGCGCAGAACGACTTTGCAGACTGTTTGCGCATCTGTTTTGCGTGGGAGGAGGAGCAGAAAATCGATGAGGGGATCAGACGCTTGGGTCGCCTCATCGCCAAGCTGACGGCTACTATCTGATCTTGATGGTACCTGAACGTACCATGGTTGGAGATAAACCAAAGTGTAATGATGTACCTCAGAATATTTCAATAGTTCTTTTGATCTATGTAGTAGTTCTATGCTATTTACAATGTTGAATGTACTAACTAGATGCTACATATGTAGCAATGCGTAGTCTGGAGGCAGTGACGATCTGCCGATCACCAATAGTGCCGTGGGTAGTTATCTATAGTTGTCAGAATACCGAACAATAGCAGACTCAGGCTGACTATCTGCCATTCAGGTCGAGTCTAGAGTGTAAAAGACATTCCATTCCATGGAATGACGTCTGCATTCCGACGGCCCGGTATCTCGCTCCATCCCTGTCTACCGGCTCGTGGACAGGGGGGAAATACCTCCAGGTGCCATGGGAACGAGCGGTGTCTATATATCACAAGAGTCCGGATGTAGGGTAGACTAGTTGATGAGCTGAATAGAGATATTACCGTGGTTTGACTGTGCTTCGCCTTGACCGTGCGAGTTCAGGGACCTGTTCTATTCCCTCCGTGGCTACTGTCAGCATAATCAAACCCCAGCCAAAAAAGGACTCACGTGTAATCGGGTTTAATTTCCACATCGCCCAATCTCATGCTGAGTCCTCCATTATTCCTCCTGCCATCCTGTTGACTCCTGGCGTTGTGCGTTTCAGCTTGCGTGGTGTGGCCAACAGGAGAGAAAATCGCCTGGCGTAGGCGTTTCACGAGATCGCCGGGCGGTTCCCGATTCGGCAAGTGGTTTTTCTCCCTCCCTGACTTTTGAACCTCCTTCAGCCTCCATTCTTGCTTCATTCTTTCTTCCTTGTGTGTGTGTTTGTGTCTTGGGTAGTTGTTCTTATTGTTCATTCACTCTTTTCATTCTCATTGTCTGTCATTCATTCATTTCATCCATTGTTTATTGTCTAGTATTCATTGTATCCACTCCACTTGTCCTGTATACGCACCTGCCCTGGATACTGCTTTTTTTTGCCTTGAAATCTTGTCCTGGAATACCTGGTTTCCCCCTTGACAATCTTCTCTGTCTTGGTTGATTTCCGTACCAGACTCTCTGCTGTTTGATATACAGGCTATCGCGCGCAACTTGCTGCAGTACTGGTTGCTGCAGCCGCTCTGCTGGTCCAGAATATAACACCCAACAAACATATAAAACGCAAGGAAAACCACGTCAGCGGAAGGACCCCAAGATGTTCTCATCAGTTGTTGGAGTTGTCCTCCACATCCTCTTCCTGCTCGTGCTGCGTGTCGACGCTGTCCCGGTGGCTGGAGCCAGCGCGTCCGTGTCGGCTGCCTTCTCGTCTGCCTCTTCGGCGTCCTCGTCGAGCTACTGGGTTGGCTCGATCAAGCGTCAGGGCACGATTCCGTTTGGAAACAATACGAGCTATCAGATATACCGCAATGTAAAGGACTTTGGGGCTACAGGTGGGTTTTTGGAGCGGGGGAAATAGTGAAACTAGAGGTGATGAATGCTGACTCGAACTATAGGCGACGGTTCCACCGATGATACTGATGCCATCAATAAGGCTATTTCCTCCGGCGGTCGCTGCGGAGAGGGCTGCGACTCGTCAACGACAACACCCGCGTTGGTCTACTTCCCTCCAGGGACGTATCTGGTCTCCAAGCCCATTGTGCAGTACTACTACACTCAGATGGTTGGTGACGCCAACGACCTGCCCGTGCTCAAGGCGGCTGCCAGCTTCACTGGTATGGCCGTGATCGACTCTGATCCGTACGAAACCGACGGGAGCAACTGGTACACCAACCAGAACAACTTCTTCCGTGCCATCCGCAACTTTGTGATCGATCTCACCGCGATGCCCGAGAGCGCCGGCGCTGGCATCCACTGGCAGGTCGGCCAGGCCACTAGCCTGCAGAATATCCGCTTCGAAATGATCCAGGGTGGCGGCAGTGCTAACAAGCAGGAGGGAATCTTCATGGACAACGGCTCTGGAGGCTTCATGTCCGATCTGACCTTCAACGGCGGCAATTACGGCATGTTCCTCGGCAACCAGCAGTTCACCACTCGTAATCTCACCTTCAACAATTGCAATACTGCCATCTACATGAACTGGGATTGGGCCTGGACCTTCAAGTCCGTCACCGTCAACAACTGCGGCGTCGGTATCAACATGTCCACTTCCCCTTCCAACCAGACCGTTGGCTCTGTCCTCCTGCTGGATAGCACCATCGATGCGACTACCGCCGGTATTGTCACAGCTTTCACCAGTGACAGTATCCCTGTCGGTGGTGGTGTCCTCGTCCTGGACAATGTCGACTTCACCTCCTCGTCGGTCGCCGTCGCCGGCATATCTGGTAACACCATCCTGGCCGGTGGCTCCGTAGTGGAGAACTGGGTTCAGGGTGATGTATACACTTCGTCTTCCGGTGCCACCAAACGGTCCGCTCCTCTGCAGCGCCGCGAGATTATCGAGGTCGAGGTGATTGAGTATGAGATCATCGAAGAGTGCCCCGACTCTGGTTGTAGCCAGGCGACTTCAGCCTCAACCTCTGGAACGGAGAGCCGCTTCCCCTTCGCTACCGTCCCCGTGGCCGTGCCGACAGTCAACATTGCTGTGACTATTGGCAGCGGCAGTGAACACTCTGGTGGTGCTGCGACCAGCTCCAAATCCACCGCTACAGCCGTCGTCGCCGTCGATTCCTCGTCATCAACCACTACAAGTGTCATTGGTGTGGCGTCTTCTCATGCTGCGGGCGTGGCCGGGTCCTTATCGCACCAACATGCGACTGTCGCTTCCTCCTCTGCTGTCTTTGGGACTGCGGGCGAAGCGTCTTGCGCGGCCAAGACGGTTACCCGGACCCGCGTCCAGACGACCATGCCGACACAGGCCAAACCATCGTCCCTCCTCACAAGCAGCGGCAAGATCTACGAGCGCTCTAAGCCTCTGTATGAAAGCTATCCGGCCTCTTCTTTTGTCAGTGTCAAGTCAGCAGGCGCCAAGGGCGACGGTACTACCGATGACACGGCGGTCCTGCAGAAGGTTTTCGATAGTGTCACCGAGGACCAGATTGTTTACTTTGACCATGGTGCCTACATCATCACCTCCACCCTCAAGGTGCCCAAGAACATCAAGATCACCGGTGAGGTGTGGCCTATGCTGATGGCGTATGGAGACAAATTCGCCGATGAGAAGAACCCCATCCCCATGCTGCAGATTGGAGAGAGTGGCGAGGTCGGCTCTGTCGAGCTTTCTGACCTGATCTTGGAGACCAAGGGCCCTGCTCCCGGCGCCATCCTGATGCAGTGGAATCTGGCTGCGGAGACGCAGGGTTCAGCCGGCATGTGGGATGTGCACACCCGTCTTGGAGGCTCCGCCGGCACGGAGCTGCAGAGCAACACCTGCCCGAAGACACCGTCTACGACTACCACGCCCAACCCGGATTGCATCGCCGCCTTCCTGATGTTCCACCTGACGGCTAACGCGAGCGCATATGTGGAGAACGCGTGGTTCTGGACCGCCGACCACGAGCTCGATCTGTCCGACCATAGCCAGATCGATGTGTACACGGGTCGCGGCGTCCTCGTGGAGAGCACGAACGCCGTGTGGCTTTATGGCACCGCAGCGGAGCACAACCAGCTGTACAACTACCAGGTGTCCGGAGCAAAGAACGTGTTCATGGGCTTGATCCAAACGGAGACTCCGTACTACCAGTCCAACCCGGACGCGCTCACCCCGTTCACACCGCAGACGTCGTGGGCCGATCCCGACTTTTCCACATGCACGACCGCCTCATGTCGCAAGTCCTGGGGGCTGCGTGTCCTCGACACCACCGACTTGTGGGTGTACGGCGCGGGCTTGTACAGCTTCTTCGATAACTACAGCCAGACGTGCCTGGACACGGAGTCGTGCCAGGAGAACATCGTGCAGGTCGACTGCTCGGAGGTGTATCTGTACGGGCTCAGCACCAAGGCCAGCACCAACATGATCACCTCATCGTCTGGAGAGGCTCTGGTCCTGCAGGACGAAAACGAGAGTACCTACTGCTCCACCATTGCGTTTTTCGAGCAATAGTTTAGTAAATATAGATAGACAATAGAACTTCTTTCATATCTCTATCCCATTCCATTAAGAAAAAATCAATTCCTACATCTATCCAACTCCACGCATATTGAGTATTTACAACTCCTTCTTCAAGGAATGCTCGGGCTTATGTGTCGTCTCGTAGTCGACATGGACATACGCGCGCTCCACATCCGGCAGACTCTCGAGTTTCATCTGTAGCTCCTCGGCGACGTCGTGCGTGGCGCGCAGTGTGGCCTCGGGATCCATGACGATGTCGACCTCGACGACGAGACGGGGGCCGGACGTGTAGGCGCGGACCGTGTCGATGGCTGTTATCAGGGGGGAGTGAGTCATTGCTGATTCGTTAGCTTTATTCTTTATTCTCCTTCTTTATTCATTGTTTCAAGCATTGTATATTCTGGGTAATTGGTTGATGAGTGAGAGCTTACCGATATATGTGATGAGTTGTTGCATGTGGATGTCTGCGGTGACGCCGATGAGGAGTTGGAATTCGCCGTAGGCGGTACGCAGCCAAAGACAGCTGATGAGGACGGAGAGGAGGATGGCGCCCATGGGATCGATCCACCAGCGGAGCTTACTGCCGCCGACGGAGGTGAGGATACCGAAGCCGTTGATGAGGAGGTCGTTGCGGTGGTCCTCCCAGAGGATGCGGATCTGGGAGACCTGGTTGCGTAGCGCCCAGCAGTAGGCGAAGAGGGCAAATTTGGTGGAGAAGGCCACCACCACGGCGAGGATGGAGGGGAGGTGGAAGGTGTCCGTGTCGGCGGAGCGGCCCTCGGAGAGCTCGCGGCCGGAGAAGGCGATGAGGATGAAGGAGACGGAGGTCATGAGGAAGCAGAAGCAGATGTTGCCGGCCGTCTCGATGCGGGCTTTGCCCGCGGGGAACTTGCGCGGGTCGACGCGGTTGACCGCTTTGTTGGACAGGAGCAGCGTCAGGTTCGACATGGGATCAAACACCGCGTCCGCCATGGTGGTGAACAGCGACAGCGAGCCCGACGACGCCGCCGCGTACACCTGCAGCACGCACAGCAGCACGTTGGCCACGAAGCTGCCCCACACCGCGATCCGGTACTTCAGCTGGTTGTTGCTGTTGAGCTCCCGCGCCGCCCGCACATGCTCTTCCACGGGCTTCAGCATCCGCTCGATCGTCTCGTTCTGCGACTGGTAGAAGCCCTGCAGCCGTTTCGTCGACTGGGCCGCCTGGCCGGGCGCCATCGCTATCGGGTTGCATACTCCCGTCCGCTTCCGTGACGTGTTGGCCTCGATCTTCTCGATCTCTTGCGGCGTCTTCAGTTTCGACGCCAGCTGGAACGGGTCGTTATCCATCGAGTACCGCGGCGGTAGCTGACCCTCCTCATCGCTGCCGGGGATCACTCGATGCTGTGTAGCATTATCGGTGGCCTCGATTGCCGTACTCGTCGCTTCGTTCAAACCCAGGCTCGTCGTCGTCTTCGAGGGGGTATCAGGCCGGTGCGGGTGAAGATGAAAGGGATGCGGATGCATCGAAATGCTGTGCCGAATCGATTCGTCGCCCATTTTGACAATGAAGCAAGCTGAGTCCTATCCAGATTCGTCGTTGCCTCCGTCGTAGATGCGTAGAACTGCTAGTTATATAGACCCCTAGATCTTCCAAGTCTTTTGTCGTTAAGGTTTCTGGGCGGTAACTCTTTGCAGTCTAGTCCTATCTGAAGTGGGATTGCACTGCCACAATATGTGTTCAGAGTAAGGCTTCTTCTGCAACTGATCAGCAAAAATAACGCATCCGTTGACTCGGTACTGCGGAGACTTCTCTCTGCTCACCAAGTCGAGAGTTGTTGAATCTGTACAGGTACGATTGAAGTCGGCGTTGAGTTCCAATGGGCGCTGCTGTCACTGGCCGTCGCCGATTGGTGGATTAGATAAGCCACTTTTCATACGATGATTTTGATTGGCCACTGGCAATTTTACCGGAAGGGAAGGAGCGGGCAAATCACATGACCTCATGGATTATCACGTGATGTCGTACATGTGACCTGTGAAGGTCGACTGAACGACGCTGAAGAGAAGACGACGTCTCCGATTGATTCTCACTCTCTTGAATCGAACGAGTTGGAATCGTCGGGGTTCAGAGAAGATACAGTGCGTGCAACTCGTTGTTTCATGTCTATAGAGACCCAACAATTAGTGCTGGCCGGAATAAATTGACGTTGTTTCATCAACATGGGGGCTTTCGCTTGGTTTGGAGGACTGCTTGTTGACGGATGCTGACGCTTCTAGGACCTCAATGCCCAGATGAGCCACCGAGTATCCATCGTTTTACCTGTCGAAAATTAAGACCCGAGGGTTAATGATACCGATTCTTCGCAACAATGCGTCGTGTTGTAGAAATGTTCGGCAAGCCACAAGCCGGAAGGTCTCAATAAAGATGAAACAAGGGCCTCAGGGGAACGCTCTGGATAGGCGCCCTCGATGACAGCAACGCTGCGAAACAATCCAGATCCGCCCAGTATCCAGTTCATTATTATTGCCTGGGGCGTCAGGCTTGATGGCTCCAGAACTATCGAGTTAGGAGCCCGTCTGGGTCAAGGTCATCTCCCGTACTGTCGGGCCATTGGTGGCATTTCCTCACAGGGTCGAGCGAATCTCCTCTAAGTCCTCTTCGCCGCGGCAATTTTGCTGCAGCTACATCATCCTGCCCTATCCTAGAGGCCGGTTTTTAATGTTTCATGCAGGGCTTGTCTCACGTACATGGACTGTCGGTATCGAGTATACTGCGATGGAGACCATTGCGTTCGTCGTTGGAGAGGGCCAACACCCACTGTACTCCATATATATTCTCATCCTTATGGTCGCTCTTCTTTTTTTGACTCTTCTTTCTTGTTTTCCAGTATAGGCTTGTCCTTTTCTGCTTTCTCTTCTCTCCGGTCTGTGACCGTCACATTCCTTTCTTGACCGTCCCTCTTTATTTTACTTGTCCAGGTACTGGTATACCTGGGAAGACACTTGAAATTCAATTCAATTCAATTCTACAATCCTTCTTTTCATCTTTTCCATTCTCCCAGCCATTCAAAATGAAGTACTCTAGCGCTGTCTTGACCTTGAGCGGTCTTGTCACTCTCGTCCACGGCCATGGTTTCGTTACCAGCCCTCAGGCCCGTATGCCTGGCGCCGCCATGGAGGCTGCCTGTGGCACGCAAATCTACGATAACCAGGAGGCCGACAACTACGGCAACATTCAGGGCGAGCTGCAGGTGGCTGACAGCACTTACAACGCCACTGCCTGCGACATCTGGCTCTGCAAGGGTTACAAGTACGAAGATAACACCGACAACGTCTACACCTACTCTGCCGGCGAGGTGATCCCCTTTGTCGTCGACATCCGGGCCCCCCACACAGGCACCGCCAACGTCTCCATCGTCAAGACATCCACCGACACCATGATCAGCTCCATTCTCAAGTACTGGTCTGTCTATGCGTCAGTCTCGACCACGATCCCTTACAACAACACCAACTTCAATATCACCATGCCCGATGACCTGGGCGACGAGTGTACCACCGGAGGTGAATGTGTTATCCAGTGGTTCTGGAACGCCGAGTCGATCGACCAGACCTATGAGTCCTGCATTGACTTCACCCTCTCCGGGTCGGGCTCCTCCTCGTCCTCCTCCTCTTCATCCTCCTCCGGCTCCTCCAGCGTCAGCGTCGCCTCCGCCGCTGCTTCCACCGTAGCGACCGATGCAGTGGTTGCTTCTTCGGCCTCTCCTGCGGATTCCGCTTCCACAACTGCTGCCGCTTCTGTTGAGAGCATCTCTTCTGCCCCCGCTGCAGCTGCTGAACCGGCTACTTCTTCTGCTGCTGCTGTTGTTGTCTCTGTCGATGCCTCGTCTGCTGCGGGTACTACTACTTCTGCTGCTGCTGTCATCGTGCAAGCCAGCTCCTCCAGCTCTGCCAAAACCAAGCATACCGCCTGCCCTGCCAGCAAGAACAAGAAGAAGAACAAGGCCTCTTCTACCGCCGCCCAGGCGTCTAGCACTCAACCCACCACCCTGGCGACGGTCGTCAAACAAGCCTATACCACTTCTGCAGCCGCAGCCGCGGGGGCCTCTACACCTTCTGCTGAGGCCAGCTCGGGTTCCACCTCGGGTTCCACCTCCCCAAGCACGACCGTCAGCTCTAGTTCCAGCTCCAGCGGCTCGGCCGTCGCAATGCCAACTGGCAGCCCTACCCAGATGCTCACTTGGATTTCGGCCCTTCTCAAAACCATCCTGAACTACGACAACTGATGTGTAGGGTATGGTTGGGAATTTTTCCCGGACAATTTATTGAGTTAGCAGAATCCAAGCCAATTATCAGGATTGAGTACCTCTAGTAACAGCCAAGTAGGCAAGTTTCAACTTTGTAGAAGGATTTTAAAGCCTTTAGTAAAATACTTATGAAACCACTCTCGTTGACTAGGGATATATCTACAGCTTACTTATATCATTGAGAATAACTGAAACAGGATACTGTTCATTAAGGAATGAAAAATAGATACATAGGTATAAAGAAATGAATTAGTAATGACGGTGTGTGCAGGCCAAGAGCCATTCATGGCATGATCTCTATGGACATATAGTAATATGAACAAGAGATGAAAGGATCGAAAAAATTAAAAGTAAAGAGAGTAACTAAAAGAAAGGAAAGAAAGAAAGAAAGAAAGATAGAAAAAAGGTATCTACCAGGTAAAAGCTTCCTCGAAAAAGTCCACGACGGCACCCTTACCGATACGGCTACGAGCGGCGACGCGGACCTCGTCTGCAAAGGCGCCCGGCCCGCAGACGGAGACAGCGACGGCGCCGACACGCTGCGAGATGAATTCGTCGAGGACGACGTCCGGGCGACAGCGGCCGGGGAACATCTGCACGCTGGCGCTTGGGGAGGTGATCTCGCGGCTGCTCTTGGGCTTGGAGACGAAGAGCTTGATGGTCAGGACCTCGCGGCGGTTGGGCAGGCGCAGGATCGAGTCCATGTACTCGCGCACCCAGGACAGATGGTCCGTGTTGCGCACCGACCAGACCAGGCAGATCTTGCGGGTCGCGACGCGGCCCTCTGCCGCCCGGATAAGGAGATCCCGCACGTGCAGCATGTGGTGCGTGATGCCTGCGCCGGCGGAGAAGAGCACGGCGGTGCCGTAGCTGCCGAACGAGGACGGGTGAGACTGGTACGGGCCCTCGATGGCGCCGGAGATGTACAGGGTTCGCTTCGGGGCCGCTAGGGCAGTGTTGTACAGTTTGCGGGTCATGCCTTGGCGGGCCCCGACGATGAGCGATACCGACGTCGGTTTCTGGCTGGCTTTCAAGGGGAAGCCGTCTAGATCGTATAGCGTCTGCTTCTCGAGATCCAGGGGGCTTTGCGCGGGCGAGGACGACGATGAGGACGAGGACGATTGGGCTGGGTAAGCGAAATCGGTCACACAGTCACCGGGCTCCACCCAGGCCACCGAGAAAGGGTGGGACATCCACTTCGAGATGCTCGGGATGTAGGCGTAGACATGGCAGCCCGGGTCGAAGTGAACACGCTTCGGGAGGTGGTAGGTCACTCGGCAGGCTTCGCCGGGCAACGCTTCAACGACGAGGCGAGTGGTTCCGTTCCTGAACGAGAAGTTGAGGTAGATTAGCCGTAACAGCCGAGCGGTGCGATCGAAGATCCAAATCCCGGCGATGGCCTGAAACCAAGGAATCTGCGGCAGGTCGTCGAGCTTCAAGTGCAGGTAGATGCCGACGCACGCCAATAAAGCGGCAAGCTGGTGCAGGTGCAAAAACGTCTCGTAGAATGCATGCCGGATCGGCGACAGAGAATGGCAGACAAGGAAGACCAAGCCACAGGTTCCCACCATCCCCCAGAAGAAGAACGGGGTATCGGCCAGACGCTGGAGCATGGCCTCGAAACTCTGTTCGTCGATGGCATTGACAGCCCAAGCGACGGTGTGCACTACCGATTCCACCATAACGATTCTCCCGAGCCAGCGGTGAAGCAGGTTGTAGGTATCAAAGCTAACGTGCAAGAGGGAAATAAGTGGGTTATTGCGTCCAGCGAGGATGAACAGAGGAACCATGTTCAGAACGGCCAGAACGCCAGACCGTCCACGGAGCTCGGCCCACAGCGCGGCTTTCGAGTTCTCGCTGTAGTTCAAATAGCAACAGTAAACGATTTGGCTGACGATGTACAGCAGAAGCAGAATGCTGTGGAATCTCGACGGCAGAGTGCCCATGTTCAGCGCGGATGAAAGCTGCATCTCCCGGTTGTGTCTCTTGTTGCCCAAGGGAGCATACAGCACATGTTTCTTCAGGTTTGCCCACAAATAGGAGGTTTCGATGCTCCAGAAGGTCTGGTATTTTCTGGTCGCCGTCAAGGACGAGATCTGGCGGAGATACGCATGGCTGACCTGAGCAACACGACCGCAGAGGATGACCATCGCGGCGACAAGGATGGAGCCGAGGATGATCCAGGAAATTAAGTCATCTTCGGAAACATTGACGCCTCCGAGACCACGAGAATAATAGTAAATGTATGTAGCGTTCGTCCCGTAGGATCGAGGCGCGAGGCGCCCAGTGAGGTCTTCCATCGAGGTCGATGCAAGATTCGGGATGAGATACCCGGTTGGAAAAGGCAAGGATATGTACGTATTGGACTTTGAACGAAGCGTCTTTGACAAGCGGCGACGTCACGAAGTGGAATGTGCCAACGGAGAGTAGCAGGAATGCAGTGGTGGTGGGGGAACGACAGGAATGCGTAGTTCGAGAGGCTCGAAGTTGAAGAACGACAGAATAGCTTTGTCAGGAGGAGAGACGAGATAATGGCAAAGAGCCAGGCTGTCAATGAAACAAGGTTTTTTTGTCTTGTCTTTGTGTGTTTTCAATTTGAGATCAATAGCTATTGTCTCCAGGAGACAAGAGGTCCGGACCCTTTCACTCCACTGTCAAAGCTGTCAAAAAAGAAGCATGCAGAAGACCACAATGCCACAAGTTTCATATACTAGAGTAATTGATATTAGTGATTATTCCCCTAGAGAGAGAGTTGTATGTATGCCAGCTACCTCAATCCCCGAAAGGCTGCGATCAATAGAAAGACTGGATTTCCGTGGCTGATAGAAGCACGAGTGATGACGAAGAATGATATCCAGCAAGGGATACAGACTGAAACGATTGTTTCTGTATCTTTTTCTTTTCCTTTTCCTTTTCAGGGCTTGCTGAGAGCAAGAAGTGTCTGCCAAGATTTCTATAATCGCTGGCTATATAGAGATGGAATAGTCATGCACCTCAACAGAATGAGTGAATAGAGCCAAAATGATAATAATGTCAAAAATTAAGGTTAATAGCTAGACCAGCTGCTAAAAATGAATGTGATGTCAAAAAAAAAAAAACGAAACAAGCCAAGATTGAAGGGAAAAATCTTGGATGGGAGGAGAGTTTAAAGCATCAGGAGACAGCTAAGACTGCCATCGATCAAACTCCTCATGGCACTATACACTGCATACTCCGTACACCTTTTCGAGGGCGATATAGCCCCCCAGGAATAACATGTTTGAGCTTGAGACGTACGGAGTATACATCTCTAGCGAAGATTTGGCCTGGCGCTTGCGAGGTTGTCACGCCGAGCCTTCGTCCGGCCTATCGGCGTGACTCCCAAAGAGCATCGTCGTTTTCGATCCAGCCATGTCGGTCCACTCGATATAGCATCCTCTTATATGCAGACAAGCTTCTGTCAGGGACCCTTGCCGATCTCGGTCAAACCTCGTCACGCATCTTCGGACGCTGGAACACGACTGACACAGCGTTATCTACCCCGTACCCTAAACCTGCTGGTTGGTCTCTTCCCGACAGTCCATGCTTGCTTTTTGTCGAGACTTATGCCGGAGTTGATCCCCCATCACACGGCCGTTCTTCTTTTCACTAGATTGCATTGGTTAGTGTGTAGCCATGTGTTTCACGCTCCACAAGAATCGGCTACGCGCTGAAACGAGTCAAACGGCCGACTGGTCAGGCTCGAATTGGCCTCCGTAGTGGAGAAACCCCATCAAGGAGTTAAAAAAAAAAAACAGAAGCTCGGTCCAGTCGATCTAGTGAAACAGACGAGCGAGCTCGAGGGGAGTTGTGGGAGAAGAAAAAAACAAACCCAGCCGGGAGAGTCGAGAGTCGAGGGTTTCACCTGATCTGGCACGTGAGCGCACTTGACCTGACCGAGAATAGTCTGTCTTCATCACCAGGGAGCATTAATTAATCTCCATCACCCAGTGTTGAAGATGCGACATGCTAGCCTGGTCGGTTCCTGGAGACTGGGGGTTTCTATTTTCGTCGAGATGGAGCTATTGATACTGGATTCCGACCCGGTCCACCCCAGGTGAGTTGCAGTTACGAACAGGTAGGTCCCTCGTCCCTCGTGGGCCATGGCAGCTGTGGAGTGAGCAATACTGGTTGACTGTCTCATCTTCCAAGAATAGGTCGAGGTTCAATACATTCCGTGAACTGGTTATCAAGGGTCCACCTGCTGGCGGTTAACCCGTATTATCTACCTATGAACTACCCCAGATACCACGGTCCCTGCGTCTGAAGTTACGAGACTCATGAGACACGACGTCATTCTGCATACTACTTTATCTACAGATGAAAATGAAAAATCTATGCTGTACTCTAAAGAAAAAAGTGGGAGGAATAATAATTTGATCAATGTATGGCTTCTTTTTCAGCCGCGTTGCTGCCGTGTAGTATGTACATAAAAAATCTATATATGGATGAGCATGACACAAGACTAACCCATTAGGCTGTCTCAAGCCCGTGCAATATTCGTATCTCTCATGGGGAAGAGGGGGGGGGGGGGGGGGGCGGAGGACTTCTGTAATCATACGATCTTTGCCAGACCCCTTTTTATTTCTTCGAATTTCTCTTTTACCGACCCATCCAGCCACCGTCGACACACAGAATATCTCCTGAAACATAGGCGCTAGCCGGGCTAGCCAGATAGACGACCGTCCCCTTGAAATCTTCGGGAGTGCCCCATCGGCCAGCAGGGATGCGGGCCATGATCCCAGCGTTCCGGTTCTGGTCGTTGATAAGAGCAGTGTTCATGTCCGTGGCGATGTAGCCCGGGGCGATCGCATTGACGTTGATGCCCTTGGCGATCCATTCGTTGGACAGGGCCTTGGTCAGCTGTGCGATACCTCCCTTGGATGCAGCGTAGGCAGGCACCGTGATACCACCCTGGAAGGAGAGAAGAGAAGCGACGTTGATGATGGAACCGCGACGGCCGGTAGGGAATTCAGACGCATCGCGAGCCAGCAGGTAGGCGCCAAATTCACGGCACAGAGCAAAGACCGACGACAGGTTGACCTCGAGGACCTACATATTCCCAAACAATACCCGAATCAGACTGTGGTTGGTGATACGAATGAAAAAAAAAAAGAAAGAAAGAAAGAAAGAAAGAAAGAAAGAAAGCAAGACAAAACACCCCCGACTCACCTCATCCCAGTCCTCATCCGGGAACTTTTCGCTCGGATGTCTTCTTTGGATTCCAGCACAGGTCAACAGGATCTGGGGCTTGATCCCCTGCTTCACTACCGCGGGAATAATGGCTTTGACGGATTCGCGATTCGTCAGCTCTGCAACATGGATCCAAGCCTTTCGGCCGATCCGGTTGATGATCTCATCCCGGGTAGCGGTGTTCGACTCGTCTCTCTGTATAGCAACGGCACAGATGACAGTCAGCGACTCCTGTTCCGAAACAAAGCCGTTGCCCCCAATGAAACAGGCCGACTCACCTGGACCAGCACAATGTCTGCCCCAGCCTCAGCAAGGGCAATGGCCATGGCCTGCCCGATCCCCCGCGTGCCGCCAGTGACCACGGCGGTCTGTCCGCTGAGGGAGAACAGAGAAGTAACGGAAGCTGACATATTCTTTACTGTATCTAATCTCGTCTCCCGATGCTCTTTGAATGCAAATCAACCGAGCAATGCGGGTTGAAGACACTCCCACGTTATAAAGCAACTTCTCAATACCCGACCGAGCAGACCCCTCACGTCACGAGACAAAACAACCCCCCTCAACGCTTTACCCCTCGCGGTGCGGGGCGACCGCCTAACAAAAGTTCCGTTGCCGAGTTGGCTGTCACTTTTAATAGCCGATAGTGGGTACGACATAGAGTGATCGGCTATTGCCCGATAATGACGTTGACTCGGCCCGAGAGAATTACAGGGCCCTGCATATGTAAGAAACTCTAGTAGTAAGCAGTAGCAGAGTACATTAGAAGTTCTGCCTATAAGTTACTCCGTACACATATACTAGGTACATATACTCCGTAGTAATGCGTCATATCCTAGTGCCGATCAATATTTAAGGCGAGTGAGTTATCTAACTACAGAATAGTATACCTCCACATATAGTTAACTACTATATAATTACTGGTAACTACTAGGTAGTACCTATTGTAGCAATACTCAGATAAGACTAATTGATCAGTTTATTAGCAACCATAACATGACATCAGATACAACTTATTCTCTCTCATAGTAAGGAGCTATTTCACTGACACATAATGCCCAAGACAGGTAGAGGAGTATAACTACCTAGGTACCTAGGTACCTACCTGGTACCCCTCCTATACTCCCCAAAATGGACTAGTTCACCCCGTGATTGCTTACTCAGCTCGCATTCGGTCTAAGCCTCTTCTAGCGCAACGTGTGGGGAAGGAGCCCAATCAGGTGGTCTTCCCGATCGGGTCTGGAGCTTCTCCCAAAATTGCACCGCCAAAAGTCCCAACTGACTCAACGCAACTCGGCTGAACTTCAGATCCTCCTCCGCCACACCGTGAGATCCTCCTGTCCTCTGCCAACGCCCATGACGCCGTTCAGATCGTGTCGTTTGTACATCTGAACCTCCGAGCCTGTCCGGCTGGCTCTCCTCCGATAGGACAGACCGCCGATAGCCCGCACTGCTGCTCCACCAGGACGGGAGTCCGCCGCATGACTCCTGGGTGACAATGCCTCGTCGGCATCGCTTGAGCATAAATCTTGTATAGTGGGCGTGTGTGCGCTGTGAGAATGGAGGCTGAGGGTTATGTCTCGGATCCGGGGAGGGAGGCGGACATGCCCAAGACCAAGTCGAAGCGTGTGTCGAAGGCCTGTCTGCACTGTCGACAACGCAAGTCCAAATGTGACCTGTAAGTTGATCGGTGCCGTTCTCTTCATTCTATCATTCCTCTAATGGTGTTCTTTCTTTCTTTTTTTTTTTTAATATAGGGACAGTAGCGGTAGTCCTGGTGTACCCCCATGCCAACGATGCATCCGTGAGCATCGCGAATGCGTGCTTGGTACTTCCAACCGAGGCGGACGACGCATCCGAAAGGACAAAATCAAAAGTATCATATCCAGAAACAACAACAACGGCAGCAGCAGCAACATCATAGCGACCCCGAAAACATCGGATCTGGATGTGTCGAGTCCATCGACGACGGAGAAGCGCCCAGGAGGAAGCTCGGCCAGCTATCGCACTCCGGTGGGTTTTATGGCCCACAATCCATCAACCACCACAGCCTCGGTGTCCGTCGACGACGAGGACTCGACTCCGATCGAGTCTGTCCCCCGCAATCCGTCCGATGCCTGGCAGTGCTTGACGGGGATTGCCAAGGGGGGCCCCGATGGCGCGCAACCGACAGAGGGCTTGTCTGAACATTTACAACCGGGGGCCCTCGATGGTACCCCATACAATGGCCTCCCCAACGGGACGGTAACCGAGTTCAAATCGAACCATGGGATCAGGGCGTACAGGCTCGTCCAGAACGGCTCCCTGGATCCAGGCACGGTGTGGCAGCTGGTCCACCGGTATGCCGAGAACTTTCATCCCTACCTACCGCTCGTGCCCCGCAAATACTTTGACCGCAACGCCTTGGACACCTTTGCCAGCAATGAAAAGCATCTGCTCACAGCCGTGCTCACCATTGCCTCCAAGGACCTGGAGCGACAGGACATCCACGAGTACTGTTCCAAATACATGCACGAGCTCATTTCGGGCATTGCCGCGGGCGCCGACTGCGACGTCGAGGCGGTGGAGGCCCTGCTCCTCCTCGCAGAATGGGAGCCCCAGGGTCTGCGGTCGCGCGTCGAGAGCGTGGGCCGCGGCGAGGAGGACCGCGCGGCGTGGATGCACGTTGGCCTCGCGTTGCGATCCGGCTACTTCCTCGGCCTCGATCGGACCTCCTTCCGCGGCGACGGCTCGGGCGACCTCGAGCTGGAGGCGCGCAAACGACTCGCCTGGACGAGCTGCTACATCTCCGACCGTCTGATCTCCGTCCGAATCGGCCGAGCCTTCTGGTCGCGCGGCCCAGGCCCCATGACGGGTCTGGTCAGCCAGGATTTCCCGTCCCTGCAGCCCGTCAAAGAGGGCGATGAGGATTACGCCCGCATCTTCCAGGCCCTCCTGGATCTCACCCAGCTGTACGGCAATGTACATGATATCCTCTACTCGGGCATGCGCACGAGCAATCAGATGATGCTCATGGGCGATTATGTCAAGTACGTGGACGATTTCCGACTGGCGATCCTACGTTGGAAGTCCAAATGGGGCTCACTGGACTGTACGAACTCCCTGGCTGAGTGAGTGATAGGGTTGGCTACTTGTATCAGTTGACTGACACAATGGATTTCCTAGGTTCTCCGCCCATACAGGTCACATTAAAGATGTCGTACGAATACCTGCGGCTGTACACAAACGCATTCGCCTTCCAGGCGACCATCTCGCAATCCCTAGTCTCCAAACCGCATGCCAATTCCCAGTCGCAAAGGGAACATCTGAAGACGATGTTCAGCAACCTGGCCTCCATGCAGGACGCGCGCTTCATCTTTGAATCCATCGACGCTGCCAAGGCGTACCTGTCCATCCTGGTCGACACCGTCGATCCAGAGAAACACCTGCACTTTATGCCGCTTCGATTCTATCTGTACGGCATCTACGCCGCCGTGTTTTTGTACAAGGTAGGCCTACCCTACTAGTTACTCCACTGTACATTCTTCCAATGCTGATTGAAAAAAAAAATGATTAGGCCCGCTCCTTTGGCGTATTACATTCCGAAGAATTCCAGCTCCGCGACCTGATCACCCGGATGACCGAGGTGCTGCATCGCGCCAGCACAGGCCCGGACGACATTGGCGCCCGGTATGCGCGCCTGCTCGAGCTGCTGTGGAAGGTGAAAGCCGTGAACACCGCGTCGCCGGCGAGCACCCACAAAAGCAACCCCGGCGGGAATAGAGCCAAGAACAATAGTATTAGTAGTAATGGCGATCTAGGGATGCACCACCACCACCACCAGCAACAACAACAGGCCTCTTCTTCTTCTGCTTCCTCCCTGGGCCGCACGACAGGAGAATACCCATACCTCAACTTCAGCCCGGCGAACGATTTCTCCTGGCTGGATCTCGAGGCCGTGGGCGACTTTGTCTCCGGCGACCAGATGCCCGGCGCTGGAATGTTAGGCTTCGAGACGTACATGAACATGAACCCGGACCCGTACGGCTCGGGTTCCGGCTCAAATCCTGACCGTGGGCAGTTGTGGCAGATGTCTTGGGTGGGGGATACCAATAGCTTGTTGTTTTAAAGCTATTTTTTTTCAATTTTTTTTTTCATGATCCCCATGACTCGGCTACGAAATGTACAAACGGATGGAAAAGAAGGGTGTATATATATGTATATATACTCCTGAATGTATGAATTTAATCATGTCTTTTTCTCTATGCACCGTCATAACTCATTAATTTATTTTAATTTGAACTGTACCCCCCACTCTAGCTTTCAATCACGACCTTGACGACCGGGCGACCGTCTTCGTCAACCCCCTTCCCGGCGAGCTGGAAAGCGCGGGCGCCCTCCTCGAGCGGGATGCGGTGGGTGACGACCTGGCTCTCGACGGCGGCCAGCTTGCCGGTGGCCATGAGCTCAATGGCAGCCGGGTAGGCGTAGCCGTCGTAGCGGAAGACGCCGATGAGGTCGACCTCGCGCAGGGCGGCGGCGCCGATGGGAAGAGTCTGCACGGGGTGGCCCATGCCGACCTGGACGAGTACACCGCCGGACGCAGAGGCGTAGATGCCTGCCTGGATGCAGGCGGGGACGCCCGTGCAGTCGTAGACACGGGCAAAGCCCACGTCCGCGACGCCGTGGGTGGTCTTGAGCGTGGCGGCGATGTTCTGGGCGTTGGTGAGCGCCCATGCGGTCTGCTCGGCTTGCGGTGCGTCACGCGGCGGCGGGGGAGGGCTGGCCGGGTCGGCGCGCGGTAGGAGCGCGGTCTGTAATCCCAGGCCGAGGGAGGAGGCGATGGCAAGGCGCGGCGCGTCAATGTCGGCGACGACAATAGTAGTGAAGTGCTGCGTGGTGGCCAGCGAGGCAGCCAGCAGCAAGCCGACGGCGCCCGCGCCAAAGACCAGGGCGGCGGTAGGCTCGCCCGCCGCGCGGGCGTCTTCCACCTCGGCGGCCGTGGGCGGGTGCGAGCGGCGCACGGCGTGCAGGCACACGGCGAGCGGCTCGATGAGGGCGCCGCCCGTGTTCGAGACGCTGTCCGGCAGCTTGTGGCACAGGTTCGCCGGGTGGTTCGTCACCTCCATCAGGGTGCCGTCAAGATGCGGGAACGTCTTCGCACTGCTGCGGAACATCATCCGCGGGCAGATGTTGTAGCGACCGGACCGGCAGCGCACACACTCACGACAGGGCAGACCGACCTCGAGCGCGACCCGATCGCCCACCTTCAGCGTCGTCACCTCAGGCCCAATGGCTGTGACGGTACCGGCCGACTCGTGGCCCAGACACATCGGCGCCCGTACAACGAAATCGCCATTACGCCCGTGGCTGTAGTAGTGCAGATCTGAGCCGCAGATGCCCGTCGCGCGCACCGCAACCTGGACGTCTGCTCCGGTAGGAGGGGAGACTGGCTTTGATTCCTGTTGAGTCACACCCAGTCAGCCTTCCTCTGAATCATGTCATGGAAGGCGGGGGGGAGGGGGGGTTGTTTACCAGTCGGAGATCATTGGCTCCGTGCAGGACGAGCGCTTTGGTAGTGGCCATGTTTATGGGAAATCGGATTCACAGCAACGTAACGATGGAACTGAAGACTCGAGAGACAGCTAGATTCAATCCCAGGCAACTCTTTTTGTAGAAATCTGACGGCATCGGCTTTCGCTTTCGGGTCGGCGGTTATTCCCAGCAACGGCCTGATTCCGGTCGGGAATTGAACCTGACAGGGGAACTTCTGGGGACGAAAAACCCCCCCACGCGAGCAATAGCCGGCCAAATTAACGTAGCTTGATGGATCATGCGGTTATTGGCACAGGGCCGTGTCGATTCCAGCAGAAGTATTTAGGGAATCCGCGCACACAGGAGGTGGCAAGGGTCCGATTGGGACGAGGATGGGTTTGCAGGCTGCTGGAAGGGCAGAGAAGACCTGAGTTTGTCAGACACAGCGGCTGAGCCATCGTCGACTCACCTAGCAAGGACAAAAATCGAAATCCGAGACAAAACGCATGGTGGGATGCGGAAGTCAGTCCGTTGCAGTCGAACAGGAGGAGGGGGAGGGGTGGAGGTGGTGACGGCAGGAGGGAAAACAGCGAGCAGCTGGAAAGCCGACGGTCTTGCTTCTTAGGAACTCGGAATTCTATCTATTTTAATTCATTATCTCTCTCTCTCTCTCTCTCTTTCTCTCTCTCTCTAATTATTTTCTCCTCTTTATTCCTCTCTGTCTGTCTATATTCTCATCATTCTTACCCCTCACTACGTCTGACATCATGCCCGCTCAAGCCGCCCTTTTAATCGGGGACATCACCCACGCTCGGAAGGAGTGGGAGGAGCTGTCCTCGATCTTGACTTTGAAGGTAAGCGACTACATGGGTTTAAGACTGGTTAATGCTCGCGCAGAGATGCTAATGTGGCGAGTAGACCTTCCCCGAGGGAACGCGGGCTCAGTTCCTGCAAAACTGCAAGGAGGGCCAGTACGACGATGTGGTGGCTATCTACCGGTCGAACGTGTCGACCAAGGTGAGCTGGACAGATAACAGATGCTAGAGATGGTTCATGCTGATCCATGGAAGTTCACTGGCCCCTTCGATGCGGAACTGGTTGCTGCTCTCCCCCAGTCGCTGAAATACATCTGCCACAATGGCGCCGGTTACGATAATATCGAGGTTCCTGCTTGCTCGCAGCGAGGTAGGCTCTAGGGCTGTGTGTTGAACGGACGAGGAGTTGTACTGATGCTTTCTTTCAAGGGATTGCCGTCTCCAGCACTCCAGTCGCCGTGAACAACGCTACGGCCGATGTCGGCATTTTTTTGATGATCGGGGCTTTGCGCCAGGCCTACGTCCCCCAGACAGCTATCAGAGAAGGTATGACGAGGAGATTATGTACTTGGGCCTGTTGGTGGATATAAAAAATTGACCCCATGAACAGGCAAGTTCCTTGGAGACAGCACACTCGGTCATGATCCTCGAGGCAAGATCCTTGGAATTCTGGGAATGGGTGGTATCGGTAGGGTAAGGGAAACATAAGGAGAATGAACACCCGAGTTGTCTGGATCCTCGCTGACAGTACAGGAAATGGCGATTCGCGCCAGGGCGTTTGGCATGAAGATCCGGTACCACAACCGCTCAAGACTACCGGAAGACCTCGAGGCTGGTGCTGAGTACGTCTCCTTCGATGAGCTGCTCGCGACGTCGGATGTCCTCAGTCTGAACCTCGCGTTGAACGCCTCGACGCGCCATATTATCGGCGAGCGCGAGTTCCAGAAGATGAAGGACGGGGTAGTCATCGTCAACACGGCCCGCGGCGCGCTGATTGACGAGAACGCACTGGTTGCTGCCATTGACTCGGGCAAGGTATGTTGAAAGAAGATGGCGTTGAGCGATATCCCCGATGCTTGAAGTTGCTAACCAGAACAGGTCCAATCCGCTGGTCTGGACGTCTACGAGCAGGAGCCCTCGGTCCACCCAGGGCTGTTGAAAAACCCGCGGGTGATGCTGACGCCTCACATCGGCACCATGACCTATGAGACACAGAAGGAGATGGAGATCCTGGTGCTGGACAACCTTCGCTTGGCGGTCGAAAAGGGCGAGCTCATCACGCAGGTTCCGGAGCAGAAGAAATAAGTAGACACTAGACAATAAACAATACCATTTTGTTAATATTTTTTTAACTTGAAAATATAAAATCATAATCTAATCATAATCATAACCAAATCATTAATCATTAATCATTGAACCATGAATTACTGAGCAGTCAGCTTTCTAGTGAGTAGGAAGATAGTTATGGGAGGCTCTATCAGTTACGATAGAGCCGCTTAGTCAGCATCGACTAACACAACAAGTCTAGCGCTAGGGCTCGCTTAGGGCACGGTCCCGAGCAAGCGCACCACACCGAAGGCAGCGTTCGATCTCCGTCCGCCGCGGCCAGACGAAAAGAAAAGCGACAACTCCCATCCGACAGGACCCCTCGGCAATCCATCAAGATGGTGAGCAAGACCAGCTACTCGGACGATTTGGCTCGAAGGGATTGATTTTTCTAATGAAGAATGGTGTTTAGGTCCGTTACGCTGCACAGGACATTCCGGCCGCAAAGAGCGCCCGCGCCCGGGGCTCTTACCTGCGTGTCAGCTTCAAGAACACTCGCGAGACCGCCCAGGCCATCAACGGCATGAAGCTGACTCGTGCCCTGACCTTCCTCGAGAATGTCACCAGCAAGACCGAGGCTGTCCCCATGCGCCGGTACGCTGGTAGCACTGGACGCACTGCTCAGGGTGAGTGGAAGAATCTTTTTTTCGCATACGTCTGGCATTCGAGAGAGGGAAGGCAAAAGATCGGCATGAAAAATTGGGATACGGATTGAGCGACGGGGGAGAAAAAAAATTGCGATCTTGGGATGAAGGGAGGGATATCGAATACGGAATCTCGAATGTTGGCCATTGTGATGGGGCATATTGGAATTTGCTATGGAATATAGGATATGGCTGACATATTGAATACAGGCAAGCAGTTCGGTGTCAGCAAGGCCCGCTGGCCCGTCAAGTCCGCCGAGTTCCTCATCGGCCTGCTCAAGAACGCTGAGGCCAACGCCGACACCAAGGGTCTCGACACCAGCAGCCTGGTTGTCAAGCACATCCAGGTCAACCAGGCCCCCAAGGGCCGGAGACGCACCTACCGTGCCCACGGTCGTGTATGTTTTTTTTTTTTATACTTTTTGCCTCCAGTCAAAAAAAAAATCTGCTGACCTCTCTAGATCAACCCCTACATGACCAACCCCTGCCACATCGAGCTCATCCTCACCGAGGGCGAGGAGGAGGTCGCCAAGGCCGCCCCCAAGCGCGATGTCCGCCTTTCCTCCCGCCAGCGCGGTGCCCAGATCCGCCAGGCCCTTATTGAGGCATAAGCGTGCTCTGTTTTTTCGTGTGTGCTTTTTGATGGATGCCTGGGGTGTGCGCGTGCGCAGCGGGTGGAAAAATTGGGAAATGACCTTGTTGAATGCCGGAGTTTGCTGTTGTATGGAACCAAATACCTGGTCAACGGAAGGCAAATAAATTTTTACTACCTTTTTCAACACTTGAATTCAAAAAAGTGAAAATAATCAGGCTGTCCATCTCCCCCAGCTGGTACATCGCAGTCAGGTCTTCGCTCAGGAGGACGACATCACTACATACACTGAAGTAACGCAAGCATTTCTCCCGCAGGATCTGGTATACTACATACATACTACATAGTATTCAAGAACTCTTGCTCGACTGATACAGATCTTTGGACTCCCCCCACTTGAACCATACTACATCGATCCACACCATCGTCTCTTGAAATAGGACAGACGCGCAAGATCTTCACCGCATAGTTTTGTAATCGTACCGCCTGATCGTAGCAGGTTACGTACGCAGTTTCGCATCTCCCATGGTGGTTCTGTAAGTCGGCCAAGAGCCAAGGGGGGCTGTGTCGTATGCCACTCTAGTTTATTAACGCCAGGATGCAGTACGAAGTACGAAGGACTAGTAGCTTCATCTTAGAGATACTAGTTATCCGAGAATCAATAATCTATTACATATTTCTTCTTATTAGTGATTGATTTAGGCATCAGCGGAATCAAACAAAGAAATACAAGTCGGTTCCACGGATACGACCTCCATTTACTTTTACTCCTGGCCATCTCACTCCTCTCGCTGCCAGCGACACGCATCTACATCGCCATGAAGCGCATCCTCAGCTCTTTAAGCAGGCGGTCGAGTGAGTCTGTCTTTGACCGGTGTTTCTGCAATATGTATCGAGGATTCTTTCAACTAACGAGCCCTCTCCATGCAGGTCCGAATCGCGAAAACAACCGCGCATCAACCGGGTCTCCGGAAGACACGATTCTGCGCGAGGTGGTCAGTGTGAAGATTCGATAAGGAATGTCTATCCTGTGCTGATGATCTGGCAAGAAAGCGTTCTGTGAGCCGATGGACGGGCCCAACCACGAAGTAGGTCAAGCCTGATGAAGAGAAAAAAGCAGAGAATTCCTCAATAAGATATGCTCAGAACTCATGCTGGTAGAATGGAACGGCCTTCGTCCACCTCCCCGCGATCGTCGAGAGCGCCGAGTCGAGCCCCGAGGCAGCCAAACTGGCCGCCCGCCGACTGCAAAAGTATCTCACGCTGGGCCGGAGTCGGCCAGGCTACATGCAGTACAACGCCGTCATGCTGCTGCGCATCCTGATCGATAACCCGGGCCACACCTTCTCGCGCAACCTGGACGCCAAGTTTGTCGATACCGTGCAGAACAATCTCCGCATGGGGAAGAACCAGAACGTGCGGCAGATCCTAGCGGAGACACTGGACGGGCTTGAGGCGAACAGGTCCGGTGATGCGGATCTGAAACCGCTCATCGAGATGTGGAAGAATGAGAAAGCCAAGTTTGCAAAGAGGGTAAGCGCCTCTCTCTCTCTCTGTGTGTGTGTGTGTGTTTGTAATTCTAATAGTATATAGGACGGCAATCCACGCAACGATAATATGCCATACACGCTCCCTCCGCAGCAGCATACCGGTCTACCACCCGCCGACGAGCTCGCCGCGCGCATCTCCGAGGCCCAGACGTCGGCCAAGTTGCTCATCCAGCTTGTACAAAGCACCCCCGTCGCCGAGCTACAGGGCAACGAGCTCACGCGCGAGTTCTGCGACCGCTGCCGCGCCGCGGTGCGCTCCGTCCAGGGCTACATCGATGCCACGGACCCGCCGCCCGACGAAGACACACTATTCACACTTATCCAGACGAATGATGAACTCTCCGTCGCGCTGTCCAAGTACCAACATGCTGTCCTCAAGGCGCGCAAGGCGGACACCACCACCCCCGCTGGAAATGTAGTATACGGTCCTTCTTCCTCCTCATCTTCCTCACAGCCGCTTGTCTCCGGTGCCGTTGCCGTGCCGACTATTGCTCCGCCACAGCCGCGGATTAGGAGTCAGGTTCAAGTTCAGGATTCAAGTCTCAGCCCGGAGTCTCCCTCAGAGCCGGTCTCGGAGATGTCCTTCCCGCCTGCACTAGAGGCAGGTCCTTCAGGAACAGAACCAACAGGCCCGCGGTATGAGTACAACTCGGACGAGTTCCAGGTGCAGAATCCCTTTGCGGATTCGTATGCGACGGGGTTGGCTGAGTCGAAGACTGCGAGCGTCAAAGCGGTATAGACATCTCTTGATATTTATATGATACCTCTCTTGTATTGCTATTTCTTGATGCTTCACTATGGCAGAACAGTTGATATTGTAAATACTATATATTAATCATTCTATTAATCATTCTATTCCTATATAATTTAACCTCATGAACATATAAACAAAGAATAGTCTGGGAAAAAGCAAAGGCAACAATATATATACAAACCTAAGCTGCCTCCTTGACGCGCTTCCCCTTGGGAACACGCGCAAGCCAGTAGATGAAGACAGCCGCACAGACATTGAAGATGATGTAGGCCCACATGATGCCAAAGTTGCGCCAGGCGTCCTTGTAGTGGCTGGAGACGGCAGCCAGGAACGTGTCCGTCGAGGAGATGGTGCAGAAGGCGCACGAGTCCGTCGCGTTCGGGTACTCCAGGTACCCGCCGTTGACGGCGATGTAGTCGGCCATGTAGCTTGCGCAGGTTGTGTTGCTGGGCGGGTCGAAGCGCAGGAATTCGACTGCCTCGCAGACGGCCTCTGTGCCGGAGACACCCGTCGAAAGCATCGCGGAGACGAGGTATGTAAATGGTGAAACCCGGTACATGAAAATCCAGAACCCGGGGAGCTCATCCGGAGTTGCAAGAACACTGTCTTATTAGAATTACATTTTTTTTTAAAAGGGGATTGCTGTTTTCTTAATGCTTACCCGCAAAACACCAAACACAGAGAGAAGAGCAGGTTGGCCAAGTTGCCACCGGTTTCTGCCAGGTCGATACCCGCAATGATCATGTGGGCAAACGTCGAGGTGAAGAGAAGGAAGGTCCAGACGAGCAGGAACATCAGGGCACCACGTTCGTGAACCGCATCTGTGGGTTCTGCGTTGCGGTACAGACCAATAGGATAGTACCAGCAGACGAAGATCAGGACGGCCATGAGCGAGTTCCAGGGCAGCTCGACGAGGATGTTGGCCGTCATGAAGGCTTTCCATGAGTAAGCCTTTGACGGGCGTTCGCGGACCTCATACAGGGAGCGCTGCGTGACGAAATGAGGCATGATCTGCTGGACCAGGTTGCCAAAGATGGTCAACAGCATGAAGATACTGAACATCTGATTCTGTAGGCCCTGGAGACTGTTCTGCGCCTTGAAGAAGGAGAAACCGATGTACAACGCGGTCAGGATGGACAGGCACGACTTGGAATAGATGTACACGGGCGTGCGCCAGTACTGCGAGAAGACGCGAATGAGGCACTCCCACAGTTGCAACGAGAAGGGGGCAGCAAATTCCTTGAAGGCGTCTGGATCCGAGGACGACGCATCGATGGACTTTTGGGACAGCGTCGACTTCAGCTGCGCCAGATGGTCCAGCACGGCCTGGCGTTCGGGACTCTCCCGCCACACGACAGGCCAATCGATGTCACTGTGGGAGCCAGGGGCCGCGCCGATTACTTCCAGCATCCACTCTGCCGGATTAGCATCCGCGGGGAGCGGCGGAGCGCCGTTCTTCTCGAAATAAGCGGCCAGAGTGGAAGACTTGTCGCCAATCTCACCAAAGTAGACGGTCTTGCCTCCCTTGGCAAGGAAAAGCAGGCGGTCGAATCGCTGGAAGAGCATGGACGAGGGTTGATGGATTGTGCATAGAATCGCCTGGCCGTGTTTGGTGAGAGTGTCGATCAGGTCAAGAATAGACCAGGAGGTTTGACTGTCAAGACCGGAGGTGGGTTCATCCAGGAAGAGTAGAAGCTGGGGCTTGGCGGCCAGTTCAACACCGATAGTAAGACGCTTGCGCTGTTCAACGTTGAGACCCTCGCCGGGAACACCAACAATTGCGTCAGCGTATGTCTCCATTCCGAGTAGCTTGATGACTTCCTCCACATAGTCGAGCTTCTCCTGGCGACTGACGTGGGCGGGCTGACGAAGAACCGCACTGAACTGGAGAGCTTCTCGGACGGTCGTAGTGTGGAGGTGAAGATCCTGCTGTTGGACATACCCTGTTTTCCGCTGGAAGGACTGATCTCGAAGTCGGCCGTCAACCAGCATCTCGCCCGTGACGACACCCATCGTCACACGACTGGCAAGCACATCCAGAAGAGTTGTTTTACCGGCACCAGAGACGCCCTGAAAAAATTATCAGAAAAGAATTTCCCCGGGGTGATAATAAATGTAGCTTACCATCAGAGCCGTGCATGTGCCAGGCTTGACCCAACCATCCACGTGGTCCAGAATTCGGCGAGATTCATTCTTGATCTTGATATCGTAACACACATCTTGCCAGTGGAAGATGGCCGTCTGTCTCTGAATACCGGTACTGACTTCGCCATTCTGGGAATCTTCAGCCTTGCCTGCAGGAGGAGCTTGGGTGCTGGTCTCGATATCCTCCGGGCGGCTGGTGACAGGCTGGTGGCCACGACGGAAAAGCAGCACCTCGCCCTTGGACTTGGCTTCAGAGATGTACTCGGTGGCAAACAGATAGGTGAACATGAAGAACATCATAAAGGCAATCATGATGCCCAGGTTTCTCCACTTGTGACTGTCGTAGTACTGGAAGTTGGTATGCAGATAGTCGTCTCCCTCAACCCACATGGAGCCAGCGACCGCACCGGTTGCATAGCAGATCTGGTTCACCAAAGCGACGTCACTATAGCCCGTGCCCGAGGGGATGAAATCCGAGCAACGGAATCGTCGGTCGTGGAATTCATTGACCATGAAACTCTCAAAGGCATAGGCAATCGGGTCCAGATAGTTCATCCAGCGAGACCAGCCCAGCATGTAGCGGGTGGGGATGGTGAAACCAGTGTAGATGACCAGGCCAAGGATGAGGATGGCCGCAGGGACCAATGCCTGGGAGAGGGTGCGAGAGGAGGCGGCAATCGTGCGGAAGATCATAGACATGGTCAAGGTGGTGACAATCGAGAAGAGCCAGAAGGTGAAGAACGCCCCGGGGGTACGCCGAAGATTGGTCATGAAATAAAGCGTAACGTTGAACGTGACTGCATTGAGTAGCTTGTAGGGCATGTCACATAGC
Organism: Penicilliopsis zonata CBS 506.65; assembly: GCF_001890105.1. Lineage (NCBI taxonomy): Eukaryota > Fungi > Ascomycota > Eurotiomycetes > Eurotiales > Aspergillaceae > Penicilliopsis > Penicilliopsis zonata. The sequence continues at coordinate 290,999 of NW_019208919.1, forward strand.
ATGGAGGCGATGGCCTCGGCAAACGGGTGGTACATGGCATAACGGGCTTGCTTTTCGACGATCGGACGTTGAGCGTATAGGGTTAGAATCTCCAGTGCACTGGAGAAGGCGTTAAGCAGGACGGCAAAGAAGAGAAGGGCGCCTCTGGAGTAGAAACTGGTGGTGTCATCCGCCAGGTTGTAGAAGACACTGCTAATGATCAAAGCCATGATGGAGTTTCCGACCAGCTGGGTGACGGTGAGACTGGCATCTCCCTTGAGGCGCTGGAAGCCTCGAACCATGCAGAGCTTGACCTGCTGCCAGACGGAAATGGTGTACGGGGACTTGACTCGCTGGCTCGTCGCCTGCATCGCCCGGCGCGACTCGATGAACCTGTCCACCGAGGCACCTCCCAGAGGGAAGGTCTGTTCGTACTCGTTGATTTCGCGCATCAGGTCAGCGTAGGCGTCGCTGCGCTTCCAAGCCGCGGCAAACTCATCTGGGGTCCGAGGCACCTTGTCTTCGAATCCCGGCCTAACGATGCGCTCCGAAGGGCTAGTTAGGGAGGTGAGAAAATCGGCAGTCGTCTGGCGTTCGGGACATTGGAAGCCCATGTCCACGAAAAATCTCTTGGCTTCATCGGTACGACCGAAGTAGATCTGCCGGCCCTCGTAGAGCACAGTGACCTTGTCGAAGACGTCGTAAGCGCTCTGGGAGGCCTGGTAAATGGCGACAGCGACGGTTGCGCCAGCGTATTTGGTCATCAGGTTCAGGGTTTTGCAAAATTCGAGAGCATTGGCACTATCCAGGCCACGGGTACTGTTGTCCCAGCATTGAATAGGGCTGCCACTAAGAGTGGCCTCGGCGATACTGACACGCTTCCGCTCACCACCACTGACACCACGGATAAAGTCGTTGCCGACCTGGGTGTTGATGGTGTGTGAAAGACCCAACATGGCCATGACCACATCTCTCATGTGCTTGGCATACTGCTCTCTGGTGACACCATCGGGCAGGTTGCGAGGAGCGCGGGCCAGCGCGGCGAACATCAGGGTGTCTCCCACCGACAATTGCGGGAAGTGGACGTCGGTCTCGGCGGTATAGATGGCTTCGCCCTTGAACTGCTTCTGCATTTGTTTGGCGGGGATACCTATAGAAAATAGTTGTGAGCAGGGTCATCGATTGGAATCATGGCAAATCATGGCAAATCATGGCAGAGTGAAAGATCTTACCTTCGTAGTTGATGCTGGATTTCTCATCCAGAAAGAGACCGTTCATTTCACCCGTCAGGGTCTTCAAGAAGGTCGAACAACCACTGCCCGGTCTTCCCAGCACGACCAGCATCTCTCCGCTTCTGACCAAACCGTCGAAATCCCGTAAGATCTGAATCTTCTGCTTGCCGGTGCCGGAGAGGGTGCGAACGAGGGCTCCGATCTGCAAGACCGAGTTGGCGACGTCCTTCTGATAGTCGGTGGGACTGCCAAACCCATGGACACTCAGGTTCCGAAAGGCGATGCCCGCCGTACGTTCCGGGTACCGTTCGGGGTCGCGGAGACGGATGGCCAGCAGGTTCTTCATCCAGTGCCGCGGGTTGAAGTTGGGCCCGTACGGATTCAGCGTCGAGTCCTCCTTGGTCTCGACGAAAGGGTTCTCCGCCACGGAGTATCTCGTCGACTGGCGGGTCAGCTGGCGCGCCAGGCGAGTGACCTCATCCTCCATGGCCTCCTCCTTCTCCTCCTCCATCCCATCGGGGTTGTGGTCTGCCGTCAGGGCGGAGCTCATGTTGGATTCATCATCATGGAATCTGCTCTCCGCCAGCTGTGCCTCGGTTTCCGGGTCCGTATGTCCCGCCACACTGCGTTCAGGGTTCAGATTCGGATTGATCGTCCCCAGGAGAGACATGGCGAGGTGGCAGGCCAACCAGTCTGTAGTATAGATTAGGTACAGTAATCCGTCAGATATCGAGATATCGATATATGGATACGTAGACACGTATATAGACAGAAAGAAAAGAATTATTAACAATTACATAGAATAGGAAGACACAGTCAGACTATAAGATAACGAGCGACAGAAGAGACAGACGATAAATAGAAGGAGTGGGAAAGAATCTGCCAGATGAGCGAATCGGGAGGGTGGCATTGCAGGCTCCGATAAGCTTGGAGGGAACAGTGCTGCCTGAGGCCTCTCGGAACCCACGAGCTTAAGCCCGGTCCCGCTCCGATTCCCTGCATAAAACCGGCCCAAATACCAGTATCTAGGTATGGAGTGGGTAATAATACACCGCTGGGTACGGGACTTGCCCCTGAGAGACTCGAGAGCAGCTGCCACTGGGCCAGGGGTGGGCCTGGTGGGCCGGGACCAGCTGGTTCCGACGTTCGGGTACCGTACGGAGTAAGTATGGGGCTTTACCGGGTCCCGTCGTGTATTGTGTACGGTATTGTATATTGTATTGGGACTTCCCCTGATCTTGACCTGTTTGGGCCGTGCACTTACTAGTAACAGCCTAACAGGTAGTTAGGTATTTCTTTAGTTACTACTCCGTACAATACTCTAATACCTAGGGAGGTTACTAGGAGATTCCCCGGAGAGATCCTTCTAGCGCACTATGACATTACTATAATTATTAGGGCTGACGCAGTTCCGAGATCCGCTCGTACTCCGTACTACATTGTATTGTACGGAACGGACCTCTGTACCCGATAAATGGATTTGGAATATTATTATCGTCGAGGTACGACCTAGGTATACTATGGTTTCATTATCAATAAGATTAACTACTATCGCAATAAGATATGATCACTGCTGATACTTCTACAGATTGATTACTAAGATGTATACTATCTGTAGTAACAGTAGGTACCTAGGAGTACTAGGCAGCTAGAGTAGGAGTGGAAGCCGTAGTAGTATTCCTGAGGCAGCAATTTGTGGTAGACTGTAGTACTACATACTAGGTACGGAGTACCTAGTAACCGCAGAATCATACCTAGGTATACTCCATACCCAGATAGTAGGTGCCTATACCTCTTCTTCTTCTTCTTTTTCTTCTTCCTCTTCCTCGCTCTCTTCGTCGATCGGTTCGACGAGAAGGTTTCCACCCCGACCAACCTTGTCAGCAATGGTTCCGCCGGCCTCCAACTCATACACAACCCGGGGCATGGGCGAGACGAGACGGAATCGGTATTGGTGCTCGAATCCCTCGGGTTTCTCGGACGACACATCAGGCTGCGCCTGCAAGACTTCGTAGCACTCCACAAAGGCGTAGAGCTCTTCGAGAGCCGCCCCGGGGGGGAACATGCGGATCACCCGCTCCCCGGACGGTAGCCGGATGCTGATGCGCACGGCATCCCCGACGGCCGGCCCCGGTTCGGCTGCAATCGACTGCGCCCGCCACTGTTTCCACTGCTGCAGGTCGCGCTGACGTTTCTCTTCCGCCGCCTGGCGCTCCGCTGCCGCCTGCTCCTCGCGCTGGCGGGCAGCCTCGGCCTCCCGTCTCTGGCGGGCGCGTTCGCGGTCGATCGCCAGGGACCGCTCGTAGGCGGAATCCTGCTGTTCCCGAAGACTGCGCGAGGCTTGTTGCTCCGCCCGCGAGGCACGGATGCGGTCGAGGGCCTCTTTGTTCTGCGTGATCGCGCCACGCAGCTTGGCGAGAAACTCGGTGGGCGTGGTGTTGCCTGCAATCCGACTTACCACCGACATGGCCGTCGAAGACACGTTCGGCGTATGCACAATGACGGCGGCAAAGGGGAACTTGGAACATCGGAGCGAATTGGCGACCTGGTAGGTCTCGGAATCCTGCACATTACCCCCCCACACCAACAGGTCCCCCTGCGAGCTGGTGATATATTCCGTCACCTCGCGAGAGAGGAGCGTCTCACGCACCCAGCTGCTTGTATCGTCATGCTCGGGCGATAATAAAACCACCAGCAGGAATTTAAGATCCCGGTGTGCCTTGTCTAGTGCCATATTATACCCGTTCTCCAAGAACGGGAACGAGTTCGGTCCGTACTCTTCTTCGAATTCTCGAATGAACCGGGCCGCCGTATCCTTCGGTCCCAACGTCCGGCGACCGTTGGTATTCCGGCGACCACCTTGCAGGGCCGGGTTGGCGGTCACGTTCAATAAGCGTGGGAGGAAGGGGAATAGGCTGCCAAAGAGCTGGAAGGAGCTGTACAGCAGTCGATACAGCAGGTTGAACGGAGTGAACAGGAGGGCGATCAGAAACGACGGCCGATAGACTCCCTGGTCTTCCGGCTGCGTCTCAACCCGCCGGACAGGCTCCACCGCTCGAGCAGCAGGCGAGAACCGAGCAGATAGATCCTCGCTCATCAGATTCTGCGTGTGTCGGGTCGGCCGTGGCGGAGGGCTGTTGAGGGCTGCTCGAGCTTCTTCCACCGGATCGGGTCCTTCCCCATCGAAGAACTTGGAGATTGCAATCTATAAACATCAATAGTTAGTTCCGTCGCACTTTTTTCTTCTTTTTTAAATTCTTCTCGCATGGTTACGAACCTGTACGTTCCATTGCGACCGGCGCAGCAGAGCTATCGCCTCTGACGGTTCCTGGCCGGTCACGGCGGTGTACGTATGAAGAGCCTCCTGCTCTCTCTCCGAGAGCTGTCCAATTTCAGTTTCCGCCGCAGACATCCTGCCTTTCTTCTTTTTCTTTTCCTTTTCTCAAGCAATCGTCTCCATGGGCTAGCTGGAAGCGGTGACGTGTTGCAGGGCCCGTAGACCTCAATCCAGACGTTGAGAACCCTCTCTGGTGCCCTTTTCCAAAAGAATAAACAGATGTAGCAGAGTAGAACCGTCCAAAGCAGTGCGTGTGCCACCAGACCCTCAGTTGTGCACTCGCTCGAGCTCCAGATAATCGTCCAAGCTGGCGTTTCCGTCATCGCTTCGCTAGACGCGAGCCTTGGACAATCATCCTTGGCCCGTGCACGTCCTCGCCCACTCCCTTCTTCGCTCCCCCGCCGAACTCTCTTCCTCCCTCACTGCCATCCCCTCGACGGATGACAAGCCCGCCTGCCCTGACCGGCTCCCCGGGCGCTGTGTTCTCTCTCTACCGCTGAGGCTTCTGAACGTCTGCTCTCTGAAGGCGTAATCGGGCCGCCGTTCCACCCGGATCGATCTGCCAACTAGGCCTCGGGTTTCTCTGCGTTGCTACCCGGAAATCGACGCGATCTCTCTCTCTCTGCTTCGTGGATAGGCGACGGTGTGCGTCGATCGAGGAATGTGGTTTCCTCTAGATATCCTTGGTCGCCCTGTCTTTCTCTCCTCTGGGTCAATGGATCTCTCGCCGCGCTGATCTGCGCCGAATTGTGGGTATATCATGGCCTCCGCCGGGAAGCCCAATCTGGACGATTCTCGTCGCAGCATGGGATCGCCCAAGCTCAAGGCACGAGGTATGTTGTGATCTATCTGCCTCTTGGAGACCATAGATCAAAAAATTTATTAATAAGCTCTTCTCGGTTTAGTAGAAAACGCAAAGGATACTCTCTGCCGGAACGTGACCATCTACGGACGATGCCGATATGAAGATAAAGGTGCCGCGATATTAACCCCCCCCTCTCCTTTGACACCGTTGGAAGGCTGGATTAGGATCTGACTTGTGGATTGTACTCCTGAAGGCTGTGCCTTTAACCACGACCCTCACAGGCTCAACTCAGCAGACAGGTTGGGATTCCCATTCTTTTTCCCACCCAGTATTCGAGTTAAACCGCTCACCAAGATTTTGTTCAGTGCCAATAAGAAACGGTTCAACGTCGACTCACCCAGTTTTACCCCCTCTCTCTTGTCGAGCAACGGCTCCTCTACGACCAAGAAACCTACCACAATATCTCCCAAGGCTGTTAGCGCAGCGCCTTTCCAGCCGAAAACTGTCGCCTCTCGTATGTGTACCCCTTTGCTCCCTTCCCTCCTGTAATTTTATGCTATGTTAGCATCGCTGATACCCGCTAGGCTCCAACACCAGCACTCCGGCCCGTCAGGATGTGCTTGCTGCTGACTGGACCGTGGCTGACGTGCAGGAATTTGTTCCCCAAGGGTTCGACGCTTCTCATGTGGTAAGACTTCCCCACCAATCGATATGACGTCTCTGTACGCTGGTCGCTCCTTCCCTTGTTTGAACACACACACACACACACACACACACATACCAGTCGGGAATGCACTCTCGATTTCCCCGGCGTCTTCAATGCTTTGGCGTTGCCCTCTGTCTCTACTAGACTCTGCACGGGTTTGCACAAAACCGTCGTGGACCATGGCGTACAGAAGGTTCCGATGTTCTCAGGCTTGTCCGGGACGCAATCAGGATGACCGAAATACTGGATTGGCTCAGCCCTCCTTTCGGTCCATCTCCACCTCTTGCCTACCAATGCAGCCTGCCGGCGACTGGTCTCCGGGCTCTTTCATCCCACCGCCTCCATTTTATTCCAGAGTTTATTATGCCTATTACGAACCGGCCTCTAGCCAGGATGATTCTTCGCATACTGACGTGACCTTCCAGGCTCCGCTCCAAGGAAACGGCAATGGTGGACTCGCATCAGCTGGGCCCTTCGACCCCTTTGTAGCACCCTCGACCCCACTCGGAACTCCTGGGGCTGTTAGCCAAGTTCAACCTAATCCCTATTCTCATGATCCTACGGGTACACTTGGCGGTGCCTTTTTCGCCAACCAGGGCGGCTTCCAGCAGCCTGTTTGTTTTCCCCATTATTCTCGGCCTGGAGTTTAATTCTTGCTGATCCGTGTTTGCAGGTCCAATATCATCTTTATGCCCCGATAGGCCCTCATAGTCAGAACACTCTAGGCTACCAGAAAAATGTTCATGACCTCTTTCTACCAAACGACTTCCGCGAAGAACTGCAAAAGAAAGCAGCGGCTACCTTGCAGACCTTGCCAAGTATATAAGATACGACCCGACCAGATCACATCAGAACGAGAACTGACTTTTTTTTTCCCCCGTACTAGACACCCAACTGCCCGCCCAAGTGGATTATTTCCATTCTCTTGTCCCTCTGGACTTAACTCACCAGAAGAATGCCACCACCTTTGGCTTCCCGAGTTGGGTATATAAAGCTCAGTCGAGTAAGGACGGAAATTTCTATGCGCTTCGTAGGCTTGAAGGTAACATATCTTGAAAGAAAAAAAAAACTTTGAAGATCGAAAGAACCGATCTAACAGTTATTCTAGGCTTCCGCTTAACCAACGAAAAAGCAATCCGTTCGGTCCAGGCGTGGAAGCGGGTCTGCAACGGCAGTGTGGTGACTGTGCATGACGCCTTTACCAGCAGAAGCTTTCAAGACAGCTCCTTGATCTTCGTGACTGACTACCACCCGCTATCGAAAACCCTCGCGGAGCAACATCTCGGCGGTAATAATCGATTTCAGGGTCGGCATAACCCCCATATTCCCGAACAGGTGCTGTGGAGCTACATCACCCAGATTGCGAACGGCTTGAAGGCGATACACAGCAACGGGCTGGCTGCAAGGATTATTGATGCCAGTAAGATCCTACTGACCGGCAAGAATCGCGTGCGACTGAACGCCTGTGCGATCCTGGACGTGGTTCAGTTTGATACACAGCGAACCATCACAGACCTGCAACGTCAGGATCTGGTCAACTTTGGCCAACTAATCGTCACCCTGGGAGCCAACTCACCCACCGTGATGCATAACCCTACCAAGTCGATGGAACACTTCACCCGAGCCTATAGTCCGCAGCTAAAGAACTCGGTGTTCTGGCTGCTTGGCGCTCTGCAAAAGGACCAAGAGCGCAACATTGATGTTTTCATCACTGGGATTTCGTCGCAGCTGATGTCGACCTTTGATTCGGCCCTGCATCTGGACGACCAGCTCACCTCGGATCTCAGCCGCGAGCTCGAAAACGGACGCATTGTGCGACTGATGACGAAGCTGAATTTCGTCAACGAACGACCCGAGTATGAACACGACCGGCAGTGGTCGGAGAATGGGGAACGCTACTTTTTGAAGATTTTCCGAGACTATGTTTTCCACCAAGTGGACGCCCAAGGCGATCCAGTGACCGATCTCGGACACGTCCTAGCCTGTCTCAACAAACTGGACGCAGGGACGGACGAGAAGATCACTCTTGTGAGCCGGGATGAACAGAGCTGTTTCATCGTCAGCTACAAGGAGTTGAAGAAGGCTCTTGAGTCGTCTTTCCAGGCACTCTCAAAGCCCACCCGACGGATGCATTAGTCGGGGGGTTCCCGCAATCTAATATAGGCGATTGAGTATGCGATCGAAATACACGATTAACAAGGCATGGATGTATTTGAGAATGGGTTTGGCTGTGATTCTGGCCGTCAATCGATGTCTCGGTTTATATCGAATGAATACTTGATTGCTTGAGTTGGCAATGGTGATAACTAGTATACATAGCAAATGAATACTTGACTTTAGTAGTAGTCCCTTAGCTTGTGAAGCCTCTACCTACTGGTTAGTTATAAATATATAGTTACATTAATTATATCAGATTCATAAGTCAATGTATAAAACTTTCACCGATAGCAATTATATATTTGATACGAACCGAGAAATTTCCAGAAATCCATGGTTTTTTCATCCTTATGATACTTCATTATTTTATAATATTCTTGTGTCCAGATACTAGTCAAGAAGGCATAGCTATTTGCATCATTCATTCGAGTCATTAGTTCTTGGGTTGATTTTATCTGACATTGCTCATCGAGCGTGATTTTTGAAAAATTCCCTGCCGCAGAGGAAGTCGGTCTTCTTGACCGATTTCCCTTCCAATTCCGAGTCTGGACACTGACTACTACCTAGACACTCACTTACTCCTCCTGCTGGACAAAGGGATTGGCAATCTCCTCGCTGCCGTCCGCCGGGGAGATCAAAACAATCAAAGTCCCACGCGCGACGATCAGGCCAAGGGAGCGGGTAGTCTCGTTGCCATCGTCATCTGAAACGTTAACAAGAAGAAGAAGAAGAAGAAGAAGAAGAAGAAGAAGAAGAAGAAAAAGAGTCTCACCTCGCATGACTTCCTTGACCTCATCGAGCACCAAGTTCATGAGCTGATCGAAGCCCTTGAGCGTACCGGTAACTAGTATGATATTAGCCGTAGTCAGGAGATATCAGAGATATAAGGATTTGGATTACCCTCTCTTCCTCCATTGAACTTGACATGGACCAGCTTATCCATATACTTGGATAAATCGAGGATATTCTCCTTCTTGGGCTTCTCCTGTTTCTCCTTCTCCCTATCGCCATGCTGTTGCTGGTGATGCCCGTGGTGCTGGTGTGCACCGCCACCTCGTGAGCTGTGTTGGGTGGAGTGGGAGTGGGCGCCACGGCCTCCCCTGTCGTGACCTCCGCCGCGGCCACGGCCCCGAAAGGAACCTCGTTCAGACATTGGTTAAGAGGGGTTAGGGAAGGGGGGAGGGGGAGAAGAGGGGCGAAGAGGGGGGAAGAGAGGGGGG